>NW_027114427.1:172387-181436 GCF_000696795.3 Halyomorpha halys | reverse complement strand
AAAAAAGAGTATACATTTTTTTAAAATTTATTTAATGATATTTACAACTTTATTTAAATAAAAATGCATCCTATAAATTTGATTTAAGATCGTAATGATATGATGCAGGCGTTTAGAGATACAATTCGTTTGTAGCACTCTAATAATATTTCCACATTAGAAGGTATGGAGGCCATCTTTTTTTCAGGTTCCACGGAGGATTATTAGGAATGGAAGAAGAATTAAGGTTAGAAAATAGTGGGTTTTATGATGGAAGGATTGAAATCTGGTTCGAACTAGATCGGTTACAAATGGAACATTATAGTCCTGGATGGTTTTATTGTATATATAATAAATAAAACTATAAACAAGTAATATATATATAATAGATAAATGCAACGACAAATAAATAGAAATAAACAAAAAATAAAATAGCCAGAGCAGTAGAACAGTTTAAATTAAAAAAATAATAATAAGTTAAAAACTTTACAACAGGTACAAAAAATGTTATTTATAAGTAAATATTGAACTATTTCAGTATCATGTTAAAGGAAGTTTATATTATTCTAGATAAAACTTAAAAGTATAATTCATTTTTAATTTATAGTTCGATATCTTTAAAAACCACCAACAGCTGGAGAGAAGAAACTCTCTCCTTTCTTGAAATATAATAAATTTTATAAAATTTAATCTAATATAGTTCTCAAGACGTAGTTTTTCAAAAATCAATTTTTTTTCCAAATCACGAAAAATCAACATTGATAAATAATCTGAAAACTGCTACGCCAACTTATCATTTTGTACTGATTTTCATAATATTAAAATTCCTATCATGTTTAATTAGATTTGTTTAATTTCCTGTGAACAAATGTTTACTAACTTTCATCAAGAAACCTAAACCTAGTTCTTTATCGATAACTGCATTGTGTACTATTGTTCCCTAGATTGTCACGGCGAGGCCACGCCGTAGTAGAATAGTAAGCAAGGAGCTAATTAATCCAGCGAGAAACTCTTGCAAAACGTAGCAGTCAGTAGAATTGGTTTTACGTAACAGAGTAATGAAGTTAGTAGTAAAAAATTGAATGATCTTTTGTGCTCCGTGTCACAGGTATGAGATTAATATCTGTCAATATAGCGTTAGTGATGCCGAAAAAAGTAGAACAAAAATATAAATTTTTATTAATGTCTTTGATACTGAAACGCTAAAAACGGGGAAGATACCCCAATGTGCTGAAACTATTTAAAAATGTGAAGTAGAGGTATTAGATAATACTAAAGAAATATATCTTATATTTAATACAGCTAGTATTCCAGGATTCATTACAGGAAAAATATATAAAATTTGTACAATAATGAAACTTAGGTCATGGTACGGAAGATTTTGGTTCCTTTGGTAGAAACGAGATCTACGGAGTTTGCCCAAAATTCGGAGGTATTCGACAAGATGGTTGATATTATAAAAATATATATATATTTGTTTCCCTTTCGTCGGCCCAAGACTCCCATTGGGGTCCAATACAGTCTTGTGACGTACGGTGGGTTATCTACAGGTGACCAACCTATTCTAACCATGGTGGGAAGTCAAGTTTTTCATTTTGTGGGACCGCCACACAAAGAAAAAAGTCAACGCACCGGCGCTCTCGCAAATCTCAGATGATAGACCTGCGCCAAACAACCAGAGCTACGGACGGCCTTATAGAATAATGTACTCAAAATTAGTTGAGCAAGGTATCATTTGTTTTAGTTTTATTTCTTTAAATCGAATGAGACCACTCCCATGAGATAGAGTGAATATTTTAAAAGTTCGGGCTGATAGGAAAAAAAAAAAAAAGTGAACTGTTACATACAATCATGTCATTAGTATTGTTTATTTTTACGTCACTATTAACATGCTATTATTAATGTATTGACTATCTTTTTGTTTTATGTTATTTGTATCTCCTTGTACAATCGATAGTTAAATATAATAGGTATCAGAAATGGAAGTGTGTGTATGGGGTTTATTTTTCTCATCCTCAAATTATAATTTTAAATAGAAATTTTAACAAAACATATATGAATGACACAGAAAAATCAAAATTTTTCACTGAACGATATTACTCAGGCACTAAAGAAGAAAATTTAAAATTTAAGAGCCTATTACAAATATCGAAAATTTAGGTGAAACATTCTACGGTATGGAAGATTCACGCCTGAAGTTAATTTTCCAAAGATTTTCTTAGAGGTGGTAAAATTCATTGAAATTGTGGGAAAATTTTTAATTTGACACTCGCACATTATAGTATTTTATTGGTACCTTTAAGTTTTCCGGGTTCGCATTGGTGAAGTTTGAAGACGTGAAAAATAATTACAATAACAAGCGATTTTGGTTGTTTTCGTGTCTTTGATTAAATGATTTATAAAGAAAAAAACAATATTGTATAAAAACTTGGTTTTTAATGATAGTAAAAAATTAATGCAGTCATTGATGATATCATATTTCCTATCAGATTAACGATTTTTTCATAATGAATCTAACTAAGAGAAACATGGTTCGTCCGTAGCTCAGACGCTTAGGCAGTCTTACCGATCATTTTGTTTTTAAGAAATTTAGTGTGGTGTGAACTAAAAATTAAACTCTTATATTTCTCCACATACAAAATCTGTAACAACCATGAAAGTTTAGTTTTGATTTATTTTAGTTACAGTTATTCAATTAAGACCGAATTTTTCAGTTTGGAGATGCTCTCTCTAAAAGTGGAAAATAATAGGCTAGAAATCCTGCAGAAAAGCCCGCGGACTTGGTGAGATGAAGATCTCCGGAACGATATCATCTCTCACTACTACGAAGGCTTATTGTTTATACACATACCACACACAAACATTTTGAAAATTTTTGGTTTTCGATGAGGCGAGGAGAGAGATGAATACTTTATTCATTCATGCTGCCCAAAGACACCGGGTTGCTACATTACACAGCATTCTTATCGATCCGTGATCGGACATATATAAATTACAAATATTTACACGATATAATAAAAATAAAGAAAAGGTTTTTTTTTGTGTTGTTTTTCCCACAGTTTCCTTTTTTAATCAATTCCAGTCTATACACTAAATACAAATATTTCAATTCATTCCTTTTTGTCTTTCCCTTTCTTGTTCCTTCCATTTCGCAATTTTTATTTCATTTGATGGACAAATTCACTCTCCCAAATTCACCCTCTCAGATCCTCTCCAGTGATCCGCTAAACAAATTCACTATTTGACGGCAATGTGAGATCAAACCAGTAATAATAGTCACAGCAGTAGATCAGTTTACAGAAAAACAAACAAACGAATACATTTTACCAAAACAAAACTAATACATAGATTTAAAGGAGAGTATAATAAAAAGTTAGTTAAAAGAAATACTTGAATGGATAAATAAGTTTTTAAAAATAAACAAATAAAAATAATAATAATTAAAAAATAATAATAATTGAGTTTTCTCAGGACTTCGGACCCTCTGTTCATATTCATGAAGATTTAAAAGGAAACACATAAATGTCAGAATATCGATTGGTTCTGTGATACCAAAGAAACGGAAACGATGTTCCCACTGTAAGGTTGCCTGTGGTTTGACACACCCAAACCACTTTCCCTTGTTGACTATGAAGATTTAAAACTATATATGAGACGTCACTTTCTCTCTGGCCAGTAAGATAAACGATTAAGGTAATGCCATTAAGATAAATGCCCAACACTCAAGAAAGGAAATGCTCGTGAATGTTGTATTAACTTGGAAATAGATTCCAAGATCAAGGTTAATTTTATTTCTTCTAGCACTGTTTTCGTTTTCTAGATACCCTGAGTTACTTCTAGTTAGTACTGGTACTAATACTTATATTTGGTGGGGGAACAAGATGCACCAGAATCCTCCCCTAACCAAGGTGGTATTGTCAAGATTCATTTCTCGGGACCGCCGAAAAATGAAAGTTAACTGCCCCAGGTGGGAATCGAACCCACAACATTCCGAACCGAGCGCACTGGGACCTGCTCCCCAACCCGCACGGCCGTCACGTCCTCCTTCTAGTAAGTAGCTGTATTTCTTACTAGAAGAAATGAAACCCATTTCATGCGCTGCTCTAGTGTTATTTCATGATACTTAATATACACTTTCCAAATATCATGTGTTAATTTGGTCATTAACACATGCTGGCTTCTTCTATCGCATATAATGTCCTTGAATTGCTCAACTATTTTGCACCTCCCAATCCTATCTGCAGAATGTATTGTTCACTACATCATAGCATGGTTCTGTGATCTTCAAGAAATCTGCACAAAGAACGGAATATTAACATATTATTATATATTAATATTCAGGAATTCTTGAGCACACTAGAGAGGCGAAGAAATAAGACCATAGATATAACGCACTGGATAGAAAAGTTTGAAAAAAAAGTCATTACTACCAAAGGAACAATGTCATTCAATCTACAAAAATTTTAACCAGAACAGATTTCATATATCAATGGTGAAAACTGCAAGCATGTGATCAACGCAATGATGAAGAAGAGGACTGAAACTCTTCATCTTATAATACAATATTATAATTTTATAGATGCAAATTATTAATTTGTTTCTAATGAGGGAGAAGTGCGCTCTAATTAGCTATTGTTAGTTTACCCTTTGTTCCCACTGCTCCATCCATCATTTCCCTGATCGTAGACCCTAGATATTGAAAGCATAAATAATTGTGTGGAATCATATTTTTTTTATAAAGTCCATTACCTTTCATTCGTTTTGGTATCGACGATCTGTTGAATTTAGGTAGGGTTTTATAAACAACGACAAAGAGTGTATGACGATGTGTTTACACTAATATACGCCATAACCGACTGCCCCAAACCAAGTTATCCCATGCCAGAGCAGTGTCGCCATCTACGGTTTTATTTACAAATCAAATAATAAAACTAATTTTCTATATCACGATCAACCTTCTTTTTAGTATTACATTAGGAGACGAACGATTCGTAACCCACTAACAGTTGATAACAAAACTAAATATGGAGGAGATAGTCAGCGATGTGGTCAAAAGGAAAAAAAAAATAGTTATCAACAATACTTTTTTTTTTGTGGATGTAAAAATGTTTCTAATTCCACAATTTAGTTTAATCATATTATGATCAACAATGAGGAGAGGGAATTAATTTTTACATTAAATTAATTGATTTGTTGAATAGTCCCCTTAATTTTTAAATTTAGCAACGATTTTTTTAATATAAATAAGGAATGGGATAAATGTGATTTTGGAAAATTGTATGTATGATAACGTTTTAGACTGTTGTCAATAGATTTAGGAAAAATAGAGTTGGATCTACAATTAAAGAGGAAAAATCTCTTTTCTATTTTATCTTCCAGGCGTTTATTAATTAAGGTTGCATAAGCTATTAATGTTGTATTTATGAGAATTTTATAATAGAAAAAATGTGATAGAGTTAATTTTCAAAGAAAAGAGTATAAGGAGGGAACGTTATATCAGAAGGATCACCAAGAGTGGGGATTGAGTGTTAAACAAAGGCCATTTGCTATGTTTCTCAGCACGACAGCCCTAAAGAAGTTCTGCAGAGTGGACCGAAACGTCGGTAAATAAATATTTATTGATAATAAAACTATTTTCTAATTTATATATTTATATTCCAAATTTTTTCCCTTCTGATTCCAACAAAATTCAATTTTAGTACTTCGCTTACAGACTGTAAAGATGAGACAAGATTACTTTATTAGTTGTAAAAATAAATTATCTATTCTAATTCATTCATAATAAACTTAGTTCACAGTGTCCGGAGATACTTCTTGTCCGCGGAGTTTATTTCAAAAACTAGATTAGACGAAGGATGTATGTCTATACTTTATTGAGGAACATCATAACGTCAACCTTCTCAAACGTACGTAACCAATGTAACTGGAATTTGAAAAAATAAGTTTTCCAGCATTCCGTGAAGGGTCAATGAACAGATATAATAACAGGTGCATGATATATCAACATTCTTCGCAGGCAATGACATCATAGCTAATGTTGGATACTCATTTCAGGGCTGAGTGGGCAAAGCAGAATTTATAGCGGTACTTTTCAGCATAGAACTCAACCCACGTTACAATCTCATACATCAAAATATTCGATTAGTTCAACAGTTTAAACTCCACTTAATTTACCTTTGGTGCATTCAAGATTTTATAATAAATGTCTTAGGCTTACACAAATATTATTTGGTTTTATTTATAATTGAACGTATTCCAAAGATAGTACCATAGAATGCGATTACTTTCTTAACTATGGTCGTTCTACAAACTTTTTCAAAGCTATTAGAAATGTAACACATTAACTCCAGTCTATAGTACATTCTATCGAATACCTCTTACACAAAATAAAACAATTCAAGAAAAGCAACAATAGTAATACCCGTGAACTTTGAATACTTTTTTTTAACTTACAAAATAATAAATAGTATTTAAAAATTACTGGAAGATTATTGATTGACCGTGTGTATAGATGAATGGAATATGGTCCGGGTGCGGTAAAAAAAAACTCAAATAGTAGAATTATACTATTTTATTGAGCCCAATTTTATTTGGCTTCATATTCCATTCATTTCAAAATTAATTTTAGATAACTCATTAAACCTATTTAATTGAGCAATAGAATGAAATCACTTAATCCATGGAATAAACCATTTTTACTGGAGATTTGAAGGCATCTTTTCTATACTCCTACAAAACTAACTCTCAAACAGGATTACTTCTATAAAGAAAGAAAACTTAAGAATAATGGTCAATATTTGTAACCAATAAAAAGTTTTTTTCATCGATTCATAATAGCGTAATCATAAACAAAATAGTTGAATGAAGCTGAAAAAGTATAGTTTTTAAACTATTTTTTTACGTTAATTTGACTTGTATATCAGTAGCAAGTCTAATAAAAAAACAAATTGGTTGAAATGAGGAAAACTGATCTCCTGCAATGGATAGTTCCTGAAATACTTTATTAATTTGTTTATTGTTTCTTGGCTCAGAAACTCTTTGGTATCAACTACTCAGTCTAAGGCTGCCTCTACACTTTTGCCAAACTGTGGCAAATTCGCGCATACGCAAGCGTGTGGATGAGTTATTTGGATCGGCTAGTACTAGTTGGCATGAATTTGTGTCCGACCAGCTGAATGGCAATTTTGGGTACAAATCAAAGGACGCTTGTGCTGCACCCACAAGTTTGGGTTCAGTATGCATCGTCAACATCTTAATATTTGCACTCTCTTTGTTTTAATTAATTAAAGAACTTCCCCAACCTTCGTAGTCAATAATCTAGTTTAAGATGGTATTTTTTTAAAATTATATCGATCTAGTGTAAATACTATTTTTTCAAATCTTTTCAGTTAACTTTAACAGTTTTTGTTTATTTAACACTGCACAAATATAAGTTTATTAAGACATTACATGGTTGGGTTTAAATTAACAAATACTTGTTAAAAAAATCTAGAACGAAGGTGAATTTCTAGCTTATATGGATTCGGTCTATTTCTATGAATATAATTATCATATCTTTTATATATATGCCATATATATATAAAAGATATGATAATTATAATAATTTATAATCTACCATCTGATTTGATCGAGAATATAGTACAAGAACCCAAGAGGAGAAAAAAGGCAGTTATCTCACCCCTATTATTGATTACTTTAATGAAAACTATGTATAATTACAAGCCAAAACTGACGAGTCTGTCAAGTATAGGTAGGGGGAATAAAAAATGGCGTCTGTTTCAATTCTTTAAAAAACATTATTTTTTCATTCGGAGCTCTATATTTTATACTACAACACCAGAAAATCTAAAAGAACATTATTTAAAGAAGAGTAAATTTGCTGAAATATCGGCTATTTATGTCCAATAGTTCTCGAGATATAGCTTTTTAAAAAGCAACATTTCTTAAAAATGTACTGAAAGATTAGTGGTTAGCTAATTTATTTTGAGAAATCTATACCTCAGGAACTAAGTGACCAATATATATCTGTTAGCACTCAAATTAAAATTATTTTAATGTACTATAAAGTAGTTTACGACTTTTACCTACATAAAATGTTTGATTCTTGAAAAAATATGTCTCTAGACCCATAAGACGCACATATGTTTGCCAACACTCAAAATAAAGGAAATTTAACTTACTATAAAGTAGTTTATGACACTTACCTTTGTAGAGATAGTAGTTTTTATGATATTCGCATATAAATATAAATTTAGCAAATGAAAATTTGTCCGAATAACTATAAATCAATTTATTTTAGCGAATATCATAAAAACTACTATTCCTACGAAGATAAACAATATAAACTACTTTATAGACCATTAAGCTAGTTTAAATTTGAGTGCTAATAGACATCTGTACACCAAATAGTTTTGAGATATAGATTTTTCAAAATAAATTCACTAACTACTGATCTTTTACTACGCTCTATTCAAAATTTTTATGAAATGTTGCTTTTTAAAAAGCTACATATCGAGAACTATTTAACGTAAATAGCTCTATTAGGGCTTATATTTTATCAAATGTACTCTACTTTAAATGATGTTCTCTTAGATTTTCTATTATTGTTGGTAGTTTTAAAGATATAGAGCTCAGAATGAAAAATTAATTATTATTAACGTTTTGAAACTGCCGCCATTTTTTATTTACCCTACGTTTACGTGACAGACTCATCAATTTTGACTAGTAATTATACATAGTTTTCATTAAAGTAATCAAAAATTGAGGTGAAATAACTGCCTTTTTTCTCCTCTTGGGCTCTTGTACTAATTCAATTTTTCATTCCGTGAGACCGCAATAAAATAAACGTCACCCCCCCCCTTTTGTAGAATACACATTAAGATCTCTTCTCTAACGATTCCGACTTAACTCACCCACTTCACACTCTTCTATTAACTACGTGTATAACTTTCCTTTTACTTTTAAAAGTTGTAATATATATATTACAATACAATATATATATATATATATATAAGTTACGGTACGGGAGTTACGGAGTCAGCTGTTATTTCAATGTCAGCTGACTGAGGGA
>NW_027114427.1:135252-172337 GCF_000696795.3 Halyomorpha halys | reverse complement strand
GACAAAAGAAACAAAAATAGTTAATGACGTTTCGCCCCACTTTGTTCAGCTTCATCAGCTCCGATTTTCTGTCAAAGTTTCGAGAGTTCTCAACTTGAAAAACTCTAATTAAGCTCTACAAAGTGAGTCAAAACGTCGGCAAATAAATCATTAAAATTTCTCTGATTTTCGTAAAATTTTCACGACTTTCCCTTAGAGCAGTGGTTGGTAAACTTAAGCAGTGAAGAGGCAACTTCGGCAAAAAATTTCGAAAAACATAATTATATTTTAATAACTCTTTTCAAGCTATTAAAGAACTAATGCATCGCTGTATGTTCATGTAGCAAAAATATTATCAAATAGTTTTTATATTTGACCCTAAAAGACCCAAAACAGGAAGAAAAGAACAGTCTAGAGCAAGAAATAGTAGTAATTAAAAAAATCGTGAATTCCTTTCAATAGTAAAATGGAACTACAATACTTATTGAATCTGAAATTATTCTAGATCGTGTGAAATTCGTAACCTTCTTCCCCACCCTGCTTTCTATTGCATTTATGCGAGACTCTTATCATTAATTATGGAACTCCATACAAATTATTTCACGCAAACATAAGTTATACGGATTCGCGGTCAAAAAGGAACAAAAAAATAGAGAATTAAAAAACAAAAATTGTACACGCTAAGAGATGGAAAATTAAGGAAACAAGATGAGAATGATTCAAGGTCTGGAAAGAACAAATAAAATAATAATAATAAATCAAGAATAAACCAGAACCACCTAACTGTTGTGTTTAAAGACAGGAAGAATGACAAAAGTGGGTGTGGGATAGACATAGAGTGGAGGAAGATGAGGGTAAAAACGGTTACATATGAGTGAAATACAAGAAAAAATATAAAAATTATAGGAAAGTATGATAATAATAATAACGATAATTGTTAAATAATATAGGAAACATAAATAGAAATTAAATGATAGAATATGTAATTAATTAAATATAAAACGACATATACAGATAAAAATACAGTTACAATAAAACAATGTTGTACATTTAGTTGTACACCATTATATTTAAGAGTCTTTATTTACTTCACCTAACATTTGCCTTTTAACTGATATTTTCCTTCTTTTATTTTTCTTCACTATATTCATCTTTATAGTATCCATTGTTTCAATTCTTTTACATTTATTGTATTGTATTTATATTGTCTTCATTGTATTATCTTAACAGTATTTTCTATCTGTATTTCACTATGTATCTTATTATTGTGCATCTTATTTTTATTTCTTTTGTTCATTTTCATATAATTTTTAACCCCATTTTAGTTTACTTTATTGTATCTTTCTATCTTACATTGTCAACATAGTTTTAGTGGTTTTGGATCTTTTTAGCCCTGATAAAGCCCTGCAATGTGGGGCGAAACGTTGACAAATAATTAGTTGTAAACTACTTTTTGCTCCTTTATATAACACCTCTGATCATCTCCTTCATATATTAATAATTGTTAAATTAGTTTTTTCTTTTTATTGTCTTTCTTTGACTTTTTGGGATCCTTTCTCTATCTCCAGAATTACATCACCTTTTCTTTAGTTTCTTTGTAAGTAATATAACTCTGAGGAAAGGACTTCGAAACATTGATGATAATATGAATAAATAATATAATTAATAATTATTAATAAATAAATATAATGAAAAGGAATAATTAATTTAACAAGCATTTATATATTGGGTAAATTTTCATGCATTAAAGAATAAAAATAGTTTTTAAAAAAATCCCTTTTAATCGACTCTTCCGATTACCCCAAGGAAAAGTAAATTAAATGCTGAGAAAATACAAAGGTAAAACAAAACAAAATAATAGACTTGGTGAATACTATGTTCATAAAAAGATCGTTCTACATTAAAATTAAATCATGTGTCAAAAAAAAATTTTTTTTTAAGTGGTATAGGTATTTTGTTTTTTAAGTTATATTTTTTAGGCGGTATGTTTATGTGGTTAAAAATTAGAATTGTCAAATTTATTCTTTTGTTAAAATAAACTATAAAAAAAGGAAAGTGGGAGGATTCTAGAAAAGATGCGTGTCACGAAATATTGAGATCCTCAAGAGAATAGGCAGCAAATTTCAATAAGTTGGGGAATTAAAAATCATACAAACTGCGACAATTGTGGTAAAACATTTTACTCAATGAGTTTTTAAAAATTAAAACAACACCGATACCTCTGAAATTAAGTTACAAGAGTTATTAAACAACTCTTAACAAAAAAAAAATAGTATAAATTGTCAACATTCACAACTGGTAAAGCTACATGATGTTATGAACATTTGTACCAATGTAGAAGTAAACGTTGGGTGCTATATGAGTTCAGCACTAGGTATTGGTGGTTCCTAGTGAACACTCAGCAATATGATGTGTCCAGCCATCAAGATTCCAAACATTGAAAGGTGTTTGTAACAGTGGCTAAAGTAAAAACTTATAATTGAAAAGGTTAGGAAAAATTTAAATAACCTGTACATGAACTAAATAAAATAAATATGTGATAACATACTTAAAGGGAGTTTTCAGGTTATTTCATTATCAAAAGTGAAATATATCTACCAAAAATTATTTATCTATTAAAATCACAATTTCATTAAGTAATCTCGTTTTCGTGGTTTTTTCCCATTAAAATCCCAATCTAATAATCAATAAATCATTTTTGGTAGATATATTTCCCCTATATTAAGGCGGCCTTGATTAGATAAGTGCACAGTGATTACAGATGGATGATTACAGACAAGTGAGCCAAATACAGTGATTCTGTGTGTAAAAATCATAAATGTACAAAAATGAGCATCCATATCTACATGTATTACTACTTTCCTTTAGATATGATAAATATGCATATAATTTAAACCAACACTCAATAGATTGGAATGAGTAGAAATTGAATTGTTAATTAAATATTTCCAGTGATCCTTTTGATTTTAAGTTTTTATTAAATATAAGTTTGACCTTATTTACAGCTTCCTTTTCAGTAAACTATATACTTTTTAGCTAATAACTATGACAAAAATACAAAATAAAAAGTATATTTTTTGTTTGTTTCAGGTTCCCCAATATGAGAGTACTTAGTGCTGCCAGTGTTCTGGTGACACTGGTATATTGTACTGCAGATGATGTGCCCCGGTGGAGTAAACCAGATGACATAAGAAGTCAAGGTGAATGGGTGCCATTAAAAAGTGATCGAATTAACCAGCAGCCTATACGAATTCCAAGTGCCATTACCTCACCACGTCATAATCATGAACGCTCGTTTCCTCATCACAATCCTGCTAATCAATTTATTGGGGATTATCCAAAACAACAAATGGTAGCTTCTCAAACAGCACCTCAGAGAATAGCATTTGTGAACCCCCAAGGTTTGAATCAGCAGCAAATCCTACAATCACAGTTACAGCCGCAATTGCAACTACAACAACAATTACCAACACAATTACAGCCACAATTACAGCAGCAATTAGATTCACAACAGCTACTTACACAATTCCTAAACCAACAAATCCAACAAGCCAGTCTACCTATTTTCAATAGAGCTCTTCTACAAAAAGAACCAGTCCCAAGCCCTCATTATTATTCCCAAGGGAACCAATTTGGTATAGTACCAAACTACAATCAAGGGCAGTTACTTCCAAATGAACAATATACAGTTGGTAATGAAAGAGAAATCGAAACTGATGAAAGAGGGATCAGTAAAGATGCCGTTAGGCCCGGGATCCCAGATAATTCTTATGAAAAATTACAAAAACCAAAATACTCCGGAGAACCATTCAATAGCAATTTGTCGTCTGTTGGAGATCCAAACCAGAAAGAAGAAATTCAAATCCTCTATGTTCCCATTGAAATGTTGAAGCAACAAGAACAAAATTTACGAAATAAGGCTGCTGCAAGAAAACCAGAATTTAATCAACCCCTGTCAAAAGATCTTTATAGTCCTGAATTAGGTGGAAGAAACCCTGATGTCTCTGAAATAAACAACCAAAAAGAATCGAGAAAATTTAGACACCCTATACAACCATTAAAAGATCAAGTTCCTGCTTATCATCTAAAGCAACCTACAGCACAAGGGAAAGCTGTTTATTCCAACAGTGAAGTAACAGACGAACAAATTAAAGATACAAAACAAATAGTTTCGAACCGTGATTACAAAGATTATTCAACAAACTACAAACCACATCAACAATCAAGGGGAGAATATGTCCAAAGGTACGAAACTGAAAACAGTAATTTAGCAACTTCAGTGGCAGGAAACAAAGAGCAAAATGTTGATGAAACAACCATCAAAGATGAAATCTCGGATTACAAACATGCACAGCAAGACAGAAATGCACAAAAAGAATATGTAAACAAACCAGAGCCATCGCTACCACCACCAAATCAACCACCACTTTCGGTATTTATGGAAAAAACTACAAGCAACAGAATAGGAGATCTCATCAATTTGTTAAGAGGTTCAAAAACAATTCCAGTACTGGATTCTATTGGCCCTGACTCTCCTCAAGTTTTTGTTGGTCCATCAAATTTAAATACTCCTTCAGGGTATATAAAGTATGAGCTACCATACTTGTCGTCTCTAGACAAGTATCAAACTGGAAATAAATTATCACAAGTACCCTTTTTTGTCGCTCCACTGAACTTCCAACCCCCTCCAGGATTTGCTAAAATACCATTTCCACCACCACACATTGGTTCTGTAGTGCTGTCAAATATAAGCCAACAAACACCACCTATCCATCAAAACCCATCACCACAGTCTAATCCTGATCTAAGGGCGACAAATTATAATAAGGAAACATTCACTATTCCCGCTGACATATCATCAATAAGTCCTCAACTTCCATCACTAATTAACTCTTTACAAGAAGAAGAATATTCGAGTTCATCATCGACTGAAACACTAACAGAAACTACTGAGGCAACACCGATAAAACAAAGAAGACCGAGCAGTTCCAGAAAATTTAATAGTAGAGGATCGCAGAGAGGATCAGTCTCCTATGCTTCAACTACAAAGAGACCATCGGTCTCTAGGCAAAGGAGACCATTAAATAGAAACACCAATCACAGAACAAATCCATACTCAGAAGTAGCAACAAATGTTCCTGAAACTCCTACAGAACACCATTACGAACCAGATCCAAATTATTACCAATATAAATCAAGCAAAGATTCAACAGATTCTTCTGAAAAAGATACATTGAGTCATAAAGTTAGCGATACTCCGCAATTTAACCCTGACGAAAGGCATCAAGCTGCTGCCCAGTATTCAAGAAATGTAGAAAATGCTAAAGAAGATGATTCATCTAGGGAAAGTTTTAATCCTGGTCATGCTGATTCAAACCCTGGGTATATTTCCAAATATTCAAATGATGATACAGTAGCTACGACACCAGAACAAACATTAAATGGTGCTTATTATTCTCCTGACACAATAAATAAGAATATCGCCCATTCTAGTTCTCCTCAATACCAAAATGTTGCTACGTCTGGAGAAACATATGACGAATATCAACCAACCAACTTTAACGGGAAAACCACCAGAAATAACTTGAGCCCAACTGACAAACGTTCAGGAATAGAAACCACAAGAAAATATGAGGAGCCTGTCTTATATCAACAAGGAAGCCCTTTGACTTATCCAGAAGTGAGTTCTATTACAAATGATTATGAAGAAGTAAATTATAGGAAGCGCCAAAGAGATAATATCAGCGTGCAACCATCAACAGAAGAACAAAACTATAACTATAGACAAAAAGATCAAAGAATAGAATCACCACAATCCATAGGAGAACAAAACTATAACTATAGACAAAAAGATCAGAGAATAGAATCACCACAATCAATAGGAGAACAAAACTATAACTATAGACAAAAAGATCAGAGAATAGAATCACCACATGTTATGCAAGATGCAGATTATTCTCAAGAAACGCTAAATAAAGATACCATAAATCTACAATCACATGCTAGAAAGCCAGAACAACAACGTCAAACAATTGAAGATGGAAGAAATTTTAATCCTTCATATGGTGGTTATGTGTCTAGTAATGAGGAGCAGAATACCACACCTTTTATTCAAAAGTCTAGTTATGAATCAGCAAGTCAAGAATCACTAGAACCATACAGGGATGTTCAGTCACAAGATAAACTATCAGAACCAACAGTTCCAAAGAAGCATAGCTACCATGATTCTCAATCAACTACGAACAAAAATGAAGACTATAATGAAAGAACTCATTACGATTCAAACATATCTGAAACTCCAAAACCTACAACAGAGAGAACTTTCCCAACAAGATCACGTTCAAGAGGAAGAGGAAGGCCTTATCATCAATATAAAGTTACATCAACGGAACCTCCAATAAACAGCAGTGAAGAATCTGATGAACAGAGTCATTACACGAGGTCAGATGTAACAACATCATCTCCAGGAAGAAGATATTCGCATACCAGGGCACATCGAAGACCCTTAAGGCCTACAGCAAGTACAACTACTACAACAACAACAAATGCGCCTCCAGGCACTAAATATTTGATACGAACAAGAAGACCAACAGTTCCTCAAACGAAACTACATAATGGAAGAGGAAGAATTCGAAGACCCACAACACCCACCACTACACTACCAACAACCACAACTGAACATCTCCAGACTCTTCCAGTTTTGTGGCAGCAACCACACAGATTAAGTCCAAGTCAAAATGATTATAGAACCAAGGATAGTACAAAGCAAACCCACACTTCTGTCTTAGATTCAGCTGAATATGCAGAGGAAACGCCCCAATATAGTGATGAGAGAGTTCATGATAAATCAACATATGAGCCACAGAATGATAGAAACCAAGATTTAAACCAAGGAAATTATAAAAAATATCCTGAAAGTGGTGCACCACGAAGAGTTCCCACATATTCATATGAAACACAAGAAGAAAACTTCCCAACACAGAAACAATTTAGAGCCACCCCTCAGCCATACTACACTGATGATTATGAAACCACTCCAAGGGTACATTATGCCAGAAACTATGAAACAACACAAAAACAACATCAATATAGGGATTATGAAACAACTCAAAAGCCACAATATTCAAAAGACTATGAAACAACACAGAAGGCATATTACCCTAGAGATTATGAGACTACACAAAGAACACAGTACTCAAGGCCTTACGATACCACACAGAAAGTGCACAATTCAAGAGATTATGCAACAACTGAGAAGGCACAGTACTTGAGAGAATATGAAACAACAGATAAACCACAATATTCTAGAGATTATGAAACAACACCAAAACAACAATACTATAGAGAATATGAAACTACCCAAAAGCCTCAATATTATAGGGAATATGAAACAACCCAAAACCCTTCACACTATAGAAGTCAAGATTCTAATCCAAGTCCGAAATATTTTAATGAATATGATACTACAAAAAAAGTAGCATATGATTATGAAACAACAGAGAAGCCAAAAAGTTTTAAAGACAGTAATTATTATGAAACTACTAAAAGAACTGTCAATTACAAGGATTATGAAACAACACCCAGACCATACGTTTCAGAAGCAGATACTAATGAAAAACAATCATATGTGCCTAGAACATCCCACAGAACAAGTAATCACAGGAGAAGACCATCAACAGCAACTACCAAACATGAATCACCCAAACCAGTGAAAAATACAAGAGTGGAAGAACCTGCAAAAGATACTGATTCTGACTACTGGAATCAAGGTGTGACAATACAACAAAGTCAAAGTTATGTATTCAATCCCGATGAAACATATTCAGAAGAAAGACAAGTTGCCTCACCAAAAGATTCAAAACATGAGTCTTCACAAAATGATTATGATGATTACTACAATACACAGGAAGGAGAACAATATTCATCTGACCAATCACCTTACCCATCAAATGAACAAAAAATCACTTATACGCAAATAAAAGAAGGTGATTACACAGGGAAAGCTAGTCAATACCCAAGAAAGGACCCTGGTTACTTGGTAGAGGATGGTCAAGAACAAACTGAAAGATTTAAACTAAAAAACGATTCTACAAAAACTGACTACTTTTCTAGTAGAGTAAACCAAGAAACACCAATAATGGAATATGAAGCTGACCACAGTTTATCAAATGAATCAGAAGATACTCAACAAAACTCAAAAATAACACAGGTACTATGCCCGTTAAAGAGGTTTGTATTTCAAATAGTTAAGAACAGCTAATCAGAAATTCCTTGGATACTTATTTACAATTAAATATATACTGTGTATTTCCATCATTCATACTAAACATCAAAAATATAAAATAAATAAATAATTAAGAAAAATAATAATCCCAAACATATTACACAAGATACTTTAAAAAACATTTCAATCCTTTAATAGTTAAACACTTTAAAAAATATACGGTCTATATATCATTTAGTTTACATTTCCAATCGATAGTTTCACTATTTATTTAAAAGAAACTAACATAAATAATCATAGCTTAGCTCAATAAACCAGTATTTATTGCTTGTAAGCTAATTTCTTCACTAAAACATTGTTAAAAAATTTCCCTTTTAAACTTATAATGTACAATATGTTGATATTAATTACATCTTTAATAATATATATATAAAACATTCATTTTTTCTTAAACTTGATATTACTTAAGTCAAAAAACCTTGTAACTAAACTACAGCTTTGAGAATCATCTTCTCATCTTACAATTATATAAAATATACCATTCATAAATCATTGGCAATAGTTTCCAATAATTAACTTTTCATATGGGTGGTTGATAAGCCAAGAGATACAAGTGAAAATTTTGGGAATAACATTTTTTTTCTTATCTACTACCTGTGTCTAAACCAAATATATGGTTCACAATTTTGCCGATAATTAAAGCAAATTTTGTTCAGGCAACAGTAGTTAGGAAATGCATCTTATTAGAAAAAATGTCACCTTTATCCCTTGGCTTCTTGCCCACTCATATATAATCAAAAACCTTAGGAATGAAATATTTTTTGTTTGTTTTAGGGCAATAGGAAAAGAGGAACTTGGGTAAGAAGAAAAATTAAGAAGCCAAAGGACCTCTTTGAAACAGCTGAATCTCAAAGAATAAGTTCGGTTAGAGAAAACTCACTCGTAACAGAAATAAATCCTAAGGAATTACAAATTAATAACTACACAAAAGAGCGATTCAATGCTATACAAAAAGAAAGCAATCTTAAACTGAATGAAACAACTAAGGCTCTATTGGTTGAAAATGCACAAAATGGAACCGACAGGAAAAATACTGAAACACCTGAACAGAAGAAATCAGAAGTAGAACAAAAAAACACCTCAGAGGAGATAGATGTTCTCTCAAAGGAAATGACAGAAATGACTACAGAGAAAGATGAAGCATTTAACACTTACCAAACAACATCAATTACAACACTGCCATTGGACACAATAGAAGCAAAAGATACTTCTGAACCATACCGAACCTCTACAACAACAGAAATATCTCTTGAGACTGAAATATGCTATAAAGGACAATGTATAAAAACAAAAAGGAGAAAAGAAGACAGAGGTTCAATTTCCAGTCCAAGTCTGGAGAGCTAAATTCTAAAATTAATCAACAGTGGTCTAAACTTCTGGCTCAGAGGAAAGAAGTTAAGTGCGTGAAAGTGGAATTTATCGAAGACTTGTGCAAATAATTTTTTTTGTAAATTCCTAAATAATATTTTGAAGGACCTTTAGGAAGTACCATAGTTTAGTAAAGAAACTTAGTCAAGTCCTGAAAAGCCTTATAAATAAGGGCTGTTATTTATTTTAGGAGCCACACCAAATAATTGTGACATCTTCAAAATCCTCATGTTTATTTAAGTTATGGACAATTGTATATTATTAAATATGTTATTATTTATTAATAAATATTAGTATTTTTGTTTTTAAAGAATTATTTAAAAATTTTAAACCTTTGTGACTGACTACAGTACACAAAACAATCTTATTGTGTTAAGACACATATGTATTGTTATTTTTCAACAATTACAGAAGAAGGGTTCATAGCAAAGCAAAAACAATCAATAATGCAAGAATTTGGCCAAAAATAATAAAGGATATGACGAAAACATAACTGCTCAGGTAAAATGTTCATCAAATTTATCGAATGATTTAATTTCAGTTTTATCAACTTCTTGACCTGTAGCCCTATAGACAGGGCCAAAATAAGGTACTCATTTCAGTAGTTTTGAATTAGAATTATGAAGGTATATTCCACTCTAAGTAAGAAGAGCCCTATCTGCCACTGAATTCAAAATGGTGACCAATGGAATAATATAAAAAAAAAATCAATTATTATGACAAAAAATGCACGTTATTTCCTAATCAAAATTATCCAGTTTTTACCTAGAATATACAAAAGGTACAGTAAATATCAGTGACAAGTAGGTGTTGGAACCATTGAATGTGCACTCCACCAAAAATTCATTTTATTCGACATAAAGCTAAAATTTTCTCATTTTTCATTCAGTGCTCAATATCTTTAAAGCTATCTACACTATATAGCTTTCTTTATTAAAAAAATATATTGACACCTTTTATAAAGTAGAGTAAATTTGCTTAAACCTGAAACTTAATTGAGCTCTTTCAGTTCAATAGTTCCAGAGATATAATTTTATGAAAACCAAAATATTTCACAATAACGATAAATCAACATTTTTTTAATTTATTATATGATGGAAACTGTAATCCCCAGCAGACCACAGTGACTGAAATGGCAGATAAGAATCTTTTTATTAACAATGGAATAATGTTTCATATTCCACATCCAAACCTCCTTAAGTGGGTACCCTATTTTGGTCCAGGCTCCAGTATTGTGAGCCAACAAGTTGTTAAGACTGAATTATAATAGTTAGATCAATTTTACAACAATGTAACCTGAGCAGTCATCAGCCCCTCATGAGGTCTGTCACTGTATCAGGGCATGCCCCAATTATCTAATAATTGTAAGAGAAAAATACCTCATTTTATTATTATATTTAGCCTCTGAAAATTATTGGAATAAAAGAAATATTTTAGTAAATTTTCAAAAAAATATTTCAGTTTTCCTTACTACAAGTTATCCATCCAAATATTACTGATTTAACTATGATGACATTAGGTTCTTATATTTTACACTTCACTATTTAGCTTTCTTTCTTTCACACTATTTAGCTTTCTTCAAATTCTATATTATTACACTTTCATTTATCTATCTTATTAAGTCCAGTTCTATAATTCATAATTGAATATATTCTTAATTTATCCCAGAATAAGTACACTAAATATAGAGTAATAAAGTGCGAGATATAATCAGAAGGCTTTAAGTTGTTAACAAAAAGGAATGAAAAGATTAGTTTAATTTATTCAATCTTAATCAGAAGACATTATAAGAAATTGACTTATTCTATCAGTACTTAAAGGTAGTAGCCTAATAATGGCTTTTCGTAAAAATTTTTATTTTTTACATGTTTTTTTCATGTTTAAGTGTGGTATATAACAAATAATACAAAACCTCCACTATATTTAAATAACAAAAAAAAATTAATTTATTAAGGAATGATCTTCATTAACTAATAACAGGAAGAATTGTTGAAGTAATAGTAAAAACAATAAAGAAAATTTCTAACAGTACAAAATTACTTTTAATAATAATTTATGTTGTAGGAACTAAAGAATTAGGAGTGTAAATGCAAACATAATGATTTGAAACCATCCCAATCACAAATCATTACATTAAATTGCATTAAATTATTTAAAATTAAGTAGAAAACATAAAAATAAATTTCTTAAAAAAATAAAATAACTAACTTAAAAGACTATATTTCATGCGAGTCTTGTTCCAAAAAACATAAATAGTTTAAGTAGCATTGCGAACTCCCTTCCATGCTAAACATTCAATAAATAATAATGTATAACTTTAAACCATATATATGAAAACATATCATATAATTAGGAAATCAAATAGTTCCATAGTATCATAAAAAGTGCATACAATAATGTAAAAGTAGTCAACCTATGAAACCCCTTTTAACAGCCTTAGATTACAGGACATAAGTCAATATTTTTAATATACCCCTATCCAACAGTTTATTTATCTGAAACATACACAAAATGCTTCATTATTAAAATTAATACTAACAGTAAACCAAAGATACATAAAAAAAACTAGTTCATAACTTAGTAAAATAACCTTGGAGCAGAACGATCGTTCACAGTTCTAGTTTTACGTAACACAGTTCCTTTTTTTATCTGATCCATTAAAGAGTCATGGCATACTTTGGGGTCAGGTAAAGTTCGACCAGCTATCCACTGCCTGATTCGAATGGCTTTGTTACAAGAAGAATCTTGTTGACTTTTCCTGGAGGGTGCTAACTTGGCACTAATAGCAGCGATAAGACTAGGTTCAACTTTCCTATCAGCAGACTGAGATCTTACACTGTGAGATCGTCTAACAGACACAGGGCTGGCAGGAGTATGATTCAATTCTGTCAGTGCTCTAACTGTTTCTGCAACATTAACTGAACTTCCATGAAGAGTTTCATATGTACTTGGAACTTTTGGGTCTTTCACTGAAGTTTTTAGCAACTTACGTTGATACTCACTTGCATAAAGATTTGTCTTTTGCACATCTGAGTTCCTCTTGGATATATCATATGAGTTGTGATACCTGTTTGAATCATGTGAACTTTCCAATAAATAAGCTGGTGGAGGAGGCAAATTTTCTAAGCTACCACTGCTCCCACGTGAGAAATTCGATAAGTTAAACTGACTAGTTCGAACTGATACGGATATAGACGATGTTCGACGTATAGGAGGTGGAGGTTTTTTCAGATGTATAGATCCATGCCTTAGTAAGGAATTCCTCAAAATCCCAGAAGGAATCCCTGTAAAACATTTTTTTTTTTAGCACAATACATGTGACATTAGAAGTATTATTATATTTATCAGCAAACATTAAAGAAAAACAAATTGTAATGCCAGTTGAATTATTCTCGAAAATTAGTAAAAAAGGAGGAATATATAAATATCCTCAAGATCTTAACACAATGTTAAAAGATTATAGAAGAAGTCATTTTAGAAGGAAAATGGAAAAATTACTGCATAATTAAATATGAACTCCCTGATTTACCATTAAAGACATTTTAAATAATGCTATAGTTTTGATTGAAAGACTTTTAAAAGTAAAATATTGAAAAAAAAAAAGTTAAGAAACATTTAAATCAACTAAATTATACCTTCACCACGGGATATTTCTTCCTGACCAGACTGAATTGTCTGACTGCCATAACCACTAGACGATTCCAATGAACTCTCTGATGTACTACAATCTTTTTCAACAGACCCTGCCTGAAAAAAAAAAAATCAAAAAATGTTAACATTTATTTAATTTTTAGTTAACAATAAGCTATTTTCATAAAATTTGAGTAAATTTAAGAAATGCACTTTCTTAATCTTTATTGGAAGATGAGAATACTTTATAATATATGCATATGCACTTTTAAGAACTATACCTTTTCTTGCATGCATCTGTTACTATCCTTTATATCAGCAGAAGGAGGAGGAGGAAAATGCATTTCTTGTGCTTTTGTAGCAGCTAAATTGGCAAGTTCTGACATGTTGACATACATAGGAAGCATAGCCTCACCACCTATATGAAAGAAAGTAATGATCTATGTTGATATATCAAATCAATCAATAACACATATCATCATAAAATTTTAAAAAAAAAAGACAAGAATACATATTGACTTTAAAACTTGTTAATATCCAAGAAAAACATTTAAAAATTAGGTACTAAATAATACTTGAATCACAGAACCCAAACACCACTATTACTACAGAGACCTATGTACCATTGATTTTCATCTTCCTAAACTATCACTGAGGAATTTTATGAAGGAGTTGATAGTAAATCCTAACACCATAAGTAAAAAAGATAAAGCAGCAACAAACCAAATAAAAACTTTAATTTATTAAAGCTATTATAAAGAACATTAAGCTATACATTGAATAAATGCTTAATATCATAAATTCGGTCCAGAAATAATATTAATATCGATGGTGCAAAAACAAGTATTTTTAACAAAAACAATTGATAAATTTATGAAAAAAACCATATATTTTCATAAACCAAATTTATGATGTTAGATCCTTGTTTGATAACTAATTTAACTTATCTTTAATTGATCATATAATAAAGGTTTCAGTATGTTTAATTTTTGGCAGGAATATTTATTCTAGTGTATATTATATACTACTAAATAAAAAAACAATTTAGTAGAACAAGAAGTAAATTTTGGCTGTTGGAAAACTGTAATAGTGTTGACTAAATATTATCAGGAAAATAACCCATGATTTTCAGGGTAAAAATTATTTATACTTAAAAATATAAATTGATCTTAATTTTAGCTTAAAAAAAGAGCACTAATAAAAACTGTAGTTATTATTGAAAAGCCATCCATCTCACATTAAGAGATCTGTACTGGTCAATTGAAAAGGGGATGGATATTAAAAAATTATGAGCTATAATGGATTTTGGAAATGAAATAAAATATATCCGTACCTAATAATTTGGGAAATAAATAAGTATATGACTTTTGGTCCATTAATTACTCCTTTGGAAAAATTATATAATCATCTATTAGAAAATGGAAAGGAAGAACCAACTATTTTTTAAAAAATTGGTTTGGTTAATACCCCCCAAAAAAACAGAGCATTAATATAATGATTCGCTCACCTATTTGGTATGATTTTTCGAAGAACTTTAAAACAGTAATCTACAAAATTTTTGACTAGTCATTTATTTATTTACACTAATATTATCATTAGAAAACATATTTTCCAGTTCTAGATCTAAGTGATAAAATGATAATGTTACGAAAATGAATTTATTAGTCAATTGTCTAGTTATAGTCTAATACTAAGCAAATTGTTAAAAATATGTTATGAAAATGAATTTATTAGTCAATTGTCTAGTTATAGTATAATACTAAGTAAATTGTGAAATCATCAATTCATAAACATCACAATATTGTTAGGAAGCATAGATTTAGTTAAGGCAATGGTAAATAAAAAAGAAACTCATTTTCACAAAAATAGGACTACTACTTTTACAGATCACTTTTACCTCCAGCTCAATAATCTCTCCTTATTGAGGAAGTTATTTTAAGGGGTAAAATCATAACTAAAATTAACAATTTCAGAGCGGCAACTCAGAAATACTGACTAATCTATTTATAAAAAAACATTGGTCAAATTTGAATCAATAAACAATTATAAAAACAGATGAAAACATTAATAGGTAAAAATATTATAACCACCAACCAGTTGAGATAACAGATGAATGTTTATTCAAATGAAGAGATTTCTCTTTGATTGAAGGCCCAATAGGTCTTTCCAATGAAGAACACCTATTTGGAATAGGCGGACGTGTTACTATTGTCGATGGTTGTACCGATGATACAGGAGTACTTCTCCCACTTGCTTCATTAGTCATAGGACTACAGGGTCGTGAAAGAGAAATTTCTGATTTATATGTTGCATGAACATTAAGGGGCACACCTGTAGGTTCTGTTGTAGCATCATAAACTAAAATTTAAAAAGTAATTACAAATAATAAAATTACTCTAAACAAAAATATCATTCAACATTACTAAATATTGGAAAGAATTTTGTTCTGCTGTTTTTAAATAAAAGCAAGAAGATAGTCTAATAAATCATTTTGAGAATAGTCTACAACAGAAACAAACTTAAATAAAATCATGTTTTATCATTATCCCACCAAATTTCCATGATATAAAAGCTTTAAAATTCAGGCAGTACAATATCAAAGAAAATAGCCTTAGAAAAACAGGTTCACTGAGGATTCAAATACTAACTTCATATACTTCACAATTCTTATTGAGAACAAATTATCGTCTTAATTTAAAATCTTTTTGAAAAAATTTGATTGCATAATTCATTGTCAATATGGAAAAATAAACAATAATTATGAACCAAACAAAAAAAAAAATATATATATATTTGCATTAAAGAACCAAAGTATACATATATGAATGTATAATACAAATACAAACTAATTTTAAATAAATATGTATTACCTGACATGTTACTTTGTTCCAAAGCAATATTATTTGTACTTATGCTCAGTTTATTGACATAAATACAACTGTTTTGGTCCAAAGAACTTGAAACCTACAAATAAAAGTCATCCCATTAACAACAGTAATATATAAAATATATTACTACTAATATAAATGAGAAACAGTGCAAAGAAAAAAAATAGATATATACTAGGATAAGTCAACTATATATAGTCCGCAATATAGGTATAAAACTTTATTATAATCGAATATAAAACTTACAAGTACATCATTTTTCAACATAGTACCCTTGCTTTTCAATTTATTTTTATTATTATTATTTTCATTTATTTTTGTTAATAATTAATCCTTGGTACATGAGTACTTCATTTGTTATGAGTGTTGAAATTAGAAAAAAAAATTACTTTACAACCATATTCTGCTCGTCCGTGATTTATACATGATCAAAGAGAGCAACACAAAATAAATCTTTACAAAAGGTAGGCAAAATCAAAAATCACAATCAGGAAGAAATACATAACAATAAAAAAACAAAAAAACCTGGGACAATGAACGATGCCAATGATGATGACTAGGAGAAGGATGAGACTTTGAGCTTCCACTAGAGGAACTGTTCAAAGAGGAAATGCTACACATGCTTGATTTTCTAGAACCAAGTGAACCAGGGCTGCTAGGAGGTGTCTTGAAAGTCCAACCTTCAGAGTTTTTTAAGTCATCAATTACCTGAAACAAAGTTAAACAATATAAAACAAAGTATTTGAAATATAATAAGAAAAATGCCAAAAAAATCACTTTCAAATGATACAAAAGCTAATGAGAATGATATAAAAATTTATAGTAACCTGTTCACTTGCCACAGGGAGAATATGTGGATCAGTTGTGTGTTTTTCAAGCTGTTCAAGAACTTCTTGTAAATGGCTCAACTCTGAAAGCATTGCCACCTCTTCATTCTAAAATAAATATAACAGTTGTTGATTCATAAACATACATGAAAGACCAAATAAAATTCAATTGTATAATGTATAATTTAAAGGGGGAAAAACCTTACAACAACTGGTTTCAGAAATGCCACAAGAAGACAGAACCTACTCCTTTCTTCAACTAAAGCTGATCGGACAGCTTTTTTTTCAATTTCTTCCAAAATTTGTTTTCTTTCGTATACATCTTTCAAGGAACATTCAACCTGTCTCTGTAAATCCCCCTTACTACTTTTCTTAGCCTTTTTTTGGAGCCTTAATGTGTCAGTAGACCTCTTTTTCAGTTCTGTTCTAGCCCTTTTGTAATCTAAACAAAGAAAAAAAACATAAACTGTAGTTTAAAACTAAAAACATGCAAGAACAAACATAACAAATGTGATTATTACTAGTCATGTAAAGAACAATATACCTTAATGTAAAATTATATTTTAATTTTTTTACTTGACAGTGCCTCCAAAACTAAAAACTGAACCACACAAATAATCCCCCCCAGTATGTGACAGTCATATGCCATATATATAAACAGGAGGCGTCCTAGAATGGTCTATTGTGAGGTTTCACTGCTTTTGACTGCCGACAAGATCTTTTCAAGGATCCTGTTAAAGAGATTTCTACTCTTTGATCAGAAGGAATTATGTTGCTATCAAACATGATTCATGCAAGAGATCTACCACCGATGACATGCTCTCTCTCAGAATATTATTGGAAAGGATAAGAGAATTCGGGATCGGCATCCACTATTAATGACTGGATTTCAAAGCTGCCTATTGCAGTATTTCTAGAAAGGAACTACGAGAGAATACTGGAGTTAATGATCCCACTGAAACCTTCTTAACTTCAGCCTAGAGGGTGCAATGCAGAGATCCAAAATCTAAGTGGTAAGGATAATTTTTAACAGGTCAGCCACAATCCTAAGCTTTGCAAACAACGTTGATATGATTGGGAGAACTTTTGGAGTGAGTAGGAATGCCTAGCTTGACCTGCAATGAAAGACTGCAAAAATAGTCTCATTGTAAATGTAACAAAGACAAGTTTAGGCAAACAAACCTATTGGTGGAAGTCAGCAAGAAGGAAAGTATACATTGGTCAGTGCACTTTGGAGAAAAAAATATTCATCTATCTTTGAACTCAGGTGAACTGAAACTGGTGAAAAAATATTAATTGTACATATATAATGAATATTAAATTAAAAATCAATAAATTAATGATAAAAGTTATAACATCGAAATATGAAAAAGATTTACTGTTAAAAATAGTCTCTAACATCATCTCACTGAAAGGACAATGCAGTACATATCAATTTCTGTTCAGCTGAACTTTATTACAAGACATCTCTTTCATTCTTTTGACCACCCAAATTAGTTATCCAACAGTTTATGAAAATTGATGCAAGATATTGAAGTTTAGAACTAAATACAACTATTCTGGCTTTTGCTAAATCTTTTACTAATCCCCAACTTTTCCTGACCATGTTAAAATACTTGACAAAGCAAAAAATAAAAAAAAAACAAGAGAACGAAGTGAACACAATGGCTGCTTGATTGATACTGACTTTATTTAGATTCTACAGGGGTATTCGTATTACAATGTTTATTTATAGTGCTTATTTATATACCTCACTCATCACCCCCATCAAAGTTCACCAAAATAACATCAAATAATAATAGAATAAAAAAAAAAGAATACATATACATCTGATAAAATAAAATGAAGAATTCTTCCCAAAAGTTAACAAAACAGTACAAAAAACAAATTGTAACTTCTGATATGCATGCATACAAAATAATTAAGATTACAATGCTTACTTATAATTACATGACCGCTATAGATTTAGAACAGAAATAAAGAACACTAAAAAAATATCTCAAAAACAACATAACCCATTACTCACAAAATAGCAGAGCTAATTTGACTGCCAGGATTCAGAGGGATGAGAAGGTCACACCTCTCTGAGTACCTTTATCTCTTAAACCATCTTGCATTCTCTGAGCGCTACCACTTTGAATGGCCCATCATATAGCTGATCTCTCTTGCACAACTTAACGGTGGTTGAATAAAACTTTAAAGGAATCATCTGGTACTGCTAAGCAAATGCAATTTGCTCTAGAAAGTTTCTCCTTGAGGAGTTTGGATTAAACCCACTATGAAATATCACCTAATTGCCTACGTTAATGAATAAGGTATTTTGTAGGTGTGTGTATACAGTTGTAAGGAAATCACCGCGATTTTGAATCAGATGATCCAACACAACTTCCATCAGTGTAAAACCAGTGGTCGAATTGATTGTTATTATATGCCAACAATGCCCTCAGCATTGCCATAGGAACACAGAGCCCCCTATGCAAACAGAACAGCTGAAGATGTTCCCCTAATGTACTGTGGAGACATTTGATGGGCCCCACGTCCCTGTGGATTCCTCAGAGAGTTTAAATGTTCAATCCTGAGCAATCTGTGATGATGCAAGATTTCAAAAGTCCCATCGTTCATCAGATGTAATAGTTTGTGGTACAATGTAATACAACATCCATATGACAGCATCGGCCCTTTTGTTGAAGATGAGCAACATGGTACACCAAAGGGTATGTGAGACTTCCGGATAGACATTAATGGGATGTCTGATGTACTTTACGTGATGACATACCATACATTCACCCAGGACCTCCTTAATCGACCAGCACACGTGATCCCAATAATACCTACGACTCAATGCAGCAAGAATTTCTAGTACCCAACGATGGTTAGTTTTTCCTTCCTGGTAAGTTCTAACCAACTCCTCTAAACACTCTGGCTTTTAAACCGTTTACACGATTTTGAAACACAAACTGATATTTCTTTCAGCACCTAACCTTTCCGTATCCCACAAGTGTTTAATACAGTCTAGGACAGTCTTATTCCCCACATATAGGAGATATGTTTTGCCTCTTTTAGTAATATCATTAAATATGTGGGCATCAGCCACTGGCACTGAGGGGACGGTCCATACAGTAACAATATTATGTCTTTCAAACTTTGCATGCTCTGTTTGTGACATACCTTCCATTCTCCTTTTCCAGATAACCTGCTGTGTGTTGGTTAACCATTGTAGCTATCTCATTGAGATGCATATGGCAGATATCCACGGAGACTTTGTTGGTGTTTACCATACCTTCCACATCATCTCCAACAACATCCTCCGAAGAGTCAGCTTCATAGTGGGTTTACGTTCATTGCCTGAGACAACAAGTCTGTGATAACATTCTGTGAGCCTTTCTGATGGACAATTTGAAAATTATATGTGTGCAGTTTTTCTATCCAACGCCCAATCCTAGAGAAAGACTCCTTTAACCCACTGTACATAATAGTGGCTTATGATCAGTATGAAAGGAAACCGCCTACCAAACACATACTGACGGAAATGGTCTACTGCCCAAACAATGGTTTAATGTTCCCATTCAAACACACTATAGCGAGACAGCATCCAACAGTTTTCCACTAGCGAAGTCTACTGGTTGATCTCCTTATCTGATTGCTTTGACAATACTGCCCCAAGTACCCTTTCACTAGCATCAGTTATGAGTATAAATTTGGTCTGGAAGTTTGAGAATGCTAGGACCAGTAGTAAGGGCTTCCTTGCATCTTTGGAAGCTGTATATATGTTCAACAGTAAAGGAAAACAACTGACCCTTTTTGAATAGTTGAGTAAGTCCACATTTCCTCACTTCTATGAACAGATGATAAATATCCTCTTCTGGTGTCCAGCATTCTCCACCGTATACTTTCTTCAGTCTTCTAGTGTTCTTATTCCACAAATTCATCTCGTCTCTCTGAATGTCATTTAACATGTTTCGTTTCACTCTTCCCACCAATGATGCTCTTAATTCAAAGGCATCCAGAGGATCTACCAGTCCTGCACCAATTATCGCCTCTATCAGGTAGTAAATCTGGTTACCTCTTACTTTTTTAAGAAAAAAAAGAGAGAGAGAGAGAGAGAGAGAGAGAGAGAGAGAGAGAGAGAGAGAGAGAGAGAGAGAGAGAAACAGAAACGAAGATAGCTTGATCAACACTAACTTTATTTACTTTCTACAAAGGTTTATGTAATATTACAATGTTTATTCATAGTACTTATTTACATACCACACTTAGAAATATATATATATACACAATACATATACATATATATACATACACACAATAGGACACCTAACTAAGAACTAAATCATTTTTTTACAAATAAAACCAACCTTTAGCATGTTCTTTATCAAGGCTTACTAATGTTTTCTTCCAATCCTCAAGTTTTTCTTGCAAAGGTATAACTAGGCAATCCATAATAGCACTGTTAACAAAAAGCTATAAAATAGTAACAAATTCACAGAAAAACAATATATTTAATGGTAATAAACATAGAAAATAAAAAATAGGTCAGTCATAAAATAATAATTTAAAAAAATTGTTATCATAAAAATTATTTAAAAATAAAATAAGTAAATATATTGAAGCCTTTCATATCAACAATCCAATACCCTGTTTATACTTAAATCCTTTATGGTTAGCATTCATTGCCCCTCCCCCTTCCTGGTATGATAATGATTTTTCACCAATTTATCTTCGTCATTTGTGAGAGTACTTTACTTTCAGGAAAGTCATTTCCACTTTGATTGTCTTCTGTAATTCTATGATATTCTGTGCTATGTCAGAATGGTTTAGCAACCAAATTAGTCGTCAATATTGGTGGTAGGAAGAAGATGGGAGAAGCCTTATGTACCCCAAATGTTAGGGCTACAAAAAACTATTGTTCAAAAAGCAACTCAGTTGTACAGGGAGAAAGGTGGTTCCTAAGAATCTCTTGTGACATTATAGGATTGTCTCTGTATTGTTTCCACTGTCTTAAATTTACTTTTTAATTACCATTACTAAACCAAATATATTTAGTTAAAATTAAACACACATTATTTATATTTACATACTGGATTAATGATTGAATATATTCCTCATTAAATCTATTTAGACTATAGCGGTAAATAAAAATATACACTTAAACTATATGGTAATAATATATGATAAAAAAATATTGTAATAATATCTAATTAAAATCGGTAAATAAAATATCTGATGTCCCTATACACTTTAGTAACATGTTTCCAAAGAACTGTTTCATCTTTCATTACTAATATTGGTCCAATAAGAATTTGTGTAGGCAATTAACTATAATTACAATTATCATTTAGAATGTTTGGTACACAAATTTTTTATTTAATTTGCAGAGAATTTAATCAACATTCAATTTCAACTATATGAACTAAAGACATTGGGAGAAAAAAAATCTTCCAAATAAATCCAAAAAACTGTTAAATCATAAATTTTTAATTTCTTATAAAAACGATATTTAAAGATTTCAGGATGATGCTAAAAATGAATATGATTTCCTTTTTCCTAAAACAAATTGTTGGCATTCTTTACTTGAAGCCTCATAAGGGTTTTATAATTTTTATTGAATATAAAATCATTTAATGGAATCAATAATATTTTTTTAGAACACTGGCATTCATTATTGTGTAGAAGCGTCCTGATGGATTTCTGCGAGCCACATGTCCCACTCACCTTAACCTCTTTACCTTCATATTCTGAAATATTGATTGGCCAGTCTCAGCAAGCAGTTAACTGTTAGTTCTTCTCCTCCATTTATTAAGGCTCTGATCCCAGATCGCTCTTGTAATTGTGCGGAGGACTTTCCGTTCAAATCTCTCGATTCTGCTTTCTAGGGTACCAGTCTCGCAGCCATATATGAGAGCTGGCTTTATCATGATAATGTACACTCTTAGTTTCAGATTTTTAGAGATTTTTTAGGATTTCAATAATTTTTACAAAGAGAATGCTCTGTTAACACTAGTTATACGCTGGTCTATCTCAGACCGTTGATCGTTTATTGATGTTATTGTGCAGCCGAGGTATTTGAAACTATCTACTTTCAGAAACGATTTGCTGTCCAATTTACTTGCAAGCCGATTTCCTCTGCTTCTCTTAATAGAGTCTTAGCAAGTCTTTTCATGTCATCTTGGTCACTTCCTAAGGCCTCAATGTCATCCCCGTACTCCAGGACTTCATGTTTCATTCCGATGTGCAACCCACCATATTCACATGATGTTTTTCTAATTACTTTTTCTAGAGCTAGGTCCAGAGTCCATCTCCTTGTTTCAGGCCTGTTCTGACTTCAAAGGCTTCAGATACTTCTCCTTGTATCAGGAATCTGCATTAATGATCATTCTACACGCTTTTGTCAGTCTTATCAACTTCCGAGGCATTCCTATCTCAGTCATGATCTTCCAAAGACAGTTTCTGTCAACAGAATCATAGCCATCTTTGAAATCAACAAATAAGGCATGAACATCCTCATCTATTTCCCATCGTGCTTCAGGATGAAGATCTGGTCCAGCATGCTCTTTCCTCTTCTAAACCCTATCAGGTGGTCACCTATTATATTCTCGTAATACCGAGATATCTGATTTAGCAAGATGTTGGTTCATTATACATATGTATACATATATTTAAAATGAAAAATGTTTATACAAGCAATTGATAAAGCAAAATAATCATGAAACCACAACAGCAAGAGTTGATTTAATTTAGTGCTGGAGTTTTTGTGTACTATATGGGTCATTAGGCTAGATTAAAAAGGGATAAATAAAAAATAGTAATCTTAATTCTTTAGTACAAACCTATTACATCATTAGTAACTTTGTTATATTTAAGTAAAAATATATATAACATTATAACACTGAAATATTTACCTAGTAAATGTCTTCATTCTAGCTTCTACTGCTTTATGCCTTAAACATATTCTCGTAAGAGCAGTTCCAATTTCTTTGGTTGCGCCTAGAATGAATTCAATGATCAATTAATTTTCATTATATGTACCCCCAAAGCCGAAACACGCTACAAAAATAAGATAGCATTTTTTTATGTTGATTATTTTTTCATCGAGTAAACCCATACTCGGGATTATATTCAATAATAATATTATTAAATTCTCATTGCATTTTAGATGCTAGTAAATTAAATATACTTTAATATGATATATATACAAACGTATATAAGTGTGTGTGTATTGGTATTTGGTAGGGGGAACTAGTCTAGCAAATATAGAGTATATATATATATATATTGTACAACCAAATAAGGATAACAATAACAATACAAATAAAATTATGTTAAGCTCAATAAAGTTAGAACATCTGATCAAATTTAAATAGGAAAAGTAGATTACATGTCAATCTAATATATTCTTAATGAACAATATGATTTTGATCACTAGATGCTTTGAGTTGTTGTCCTAAGCTTTATAACTAATTACAAACATAACATCAGTTTATATTAACTAAGTAAGTGAGGTTTAAATCACTAACTAGGACATGAAGAGTCTTTTATATAAAAATTACAATAGTTAAGATATAGCGGATCATAGATTAAGTCCAGAAGTAGGTTGGAGGATATGGTCAAGAGAGTAAAGACACAGAGAAGTGTAAATCAATTTCTAACAATAATAGATAAAGTAGGAAATATGTAATCATACATAAAATAAAAAATAAATAAGAGAATATTAAACAATTTAAGAGTTATATCATATTATTTATGAAAATATTTCTAACTATACCTATTTTTATAATAGGAAGATGGTCCAGGTGCGGAATAACATAAATGTAATAAATAATAATGTAAAAATATTCCAACATAAAGTAGGCAGAATTGAAAACAAATACAATAGTTTTCTTCCCACCATATAGCAACATAAAATAGCAAAATTATAAAAATTAAAATTACCTCTTGTGTTTGTAGCAAGATCAGCTATTTTTTGGAAAGCATCAAGATAAGATGATATGGCACTAATTGTAGCCCTAAAAATAATTAAATAGATTGTAGACAATATAAAGTTAATTTAAACATTCAATAAAATCACGAAAACCTTACCTTAAACAAGAGTGAAGTTTGGTAGCTTTGATAACCAACTCTTCCCACAAAGGGATTCCATTCTAAAAACAAAAAGCATTTTTTTCCTCAATGATATAAACATTTTAATAAATATATCATAGAAGTGAATAATATAGATATCTTACAATTACAAATTTTTAGAACTAATCTTAGCCATAAAGTTAAACTGGTTGATTTTTAGTATTTTAACACTTTAACAACCAAGTTTTTGAGTAGGACTAAAATATATATTTGTTTTTATATTGAATTTTAAAAACAAGATAATAAATACATTGAAAAGAAAAAAAACAAGGGATAAAACTCTTATTTTTGCCTAAACTAAAAATCTAATGAAATAAGAACATAAAGCTAGTAAAAAAAATTATAATATATGCAACCTTCATGTCAAAATAATAAATAATACTTGCTATATTATATAATAAAGTGAAACAGGAAATAATCAAGGAAAAAATTATATATATTATTTTTAAAAACATAACAGTAATTTTAGGAGACCAAACATTGATCTAAATTTGATTTGGTATAAACTTATTAAACCAAAGATTATAATAAGATCAAACTTTTTTTATGTAAAGAAATACATTTTAAAAAATTAACATACCTTCATATCAGAAACAATTTGCTGGAATAACCCTCCTAATGCACTATATTCTCTATCTGCAGGCCCCTCCATAATAAGTGAATTTATAAATTAGTGTGTAAGCACCTTTAGAGTGAAAAATTAAAAAAATTTGATTTAAGATGAAACCATATCACATTTTTCGTCCTTTATTAGTACAATAAAGAGCTAAGATTCGCAAATTACACTCGTTTTTAGCAAGAAAAGAAACGCAACATAAGGTAAACACAGAAACCCACAAACCTCTTCAGTAATCACTTTTTTCAAACAAATATACAGAAAATCGATACCTAGGGATTTACAAGCTACTGATAACAATGTCAGCAGCTCGTTTTGGTCTTAAATCGGTTTAACAATCGATTAAGGTTTATTCCCTTTACCAAAGAGGTAGTAATAAAGATAAATCAATGGAAATGAGATAGAAAAAAAAATTAACCACATTCAACTACCCCTTTCGACTTTTAGTAAATATTCTATTTAAAACCACTATGTTTCAAAGTTTTATTCACTTAATAGCTGCATTATCAAAGTATTTAAAAAAATAATGCGTTACTGTTAAGTGATTCTAAAGTTCTTCTTCTGGGTACTATTCCGTAAAGATACTTTCAGGTATTTATTGGAAATTTGATTATTAAAATCTTTAATGATGTTTGAATTAAATTTTCTTATTATGAATGTAAATACTTCCAGAAATCATGAAATAATTAAAGCGTGGTATTAATCTGACGTCGGGCATGTAAATTTAAGATCGCATAAATCTGAATTAGAACAAACTAGTAATATTATTGGCGATTTATGATTTTTTTAAAATTTGTCTGCTCTTTTTGTTAATTAAAAATACTAAAACTATATAATAGAGAATTATATGCTATATGATATTTATACTTATAGAGTATAAGAGACTTCTATTATAATGAAATGGAAAAAAAAAAGAAAGAAATACGAAAATTCGAGTTGTTGGAAACCAGTCTCTGGTCATTTATAATTTTCAGGCCGTGTCCAAGAGTACAAAACCTTTTTAACTTTGGTTCTATGTCATGTAAATTACTCAATAAAAAAATTGTTTTTTTTATTTTAACCAAGTTTTTTTGCTCCAACGGCGACATTGATTGTTCAATATGAGTGAACGAAATAATTTAAAAGAATAAACAGTCAGAATTACCTAATGACCTTATAGAAGTCACTGGTCTGGTGTCATCCTTACAATGTGGCCATCCCCGCTGGAACTTTTCAACCTTTTTTCATTACCAGTGTTTTTGTACAGTTCCAGTAATCATTTGTTGGTTTTGTTCCACAATACACCATTTATATGTAAAGAGACAAACATAAAATATGCCGTTCAAATTGGAAAGGATTGGCTTCCTGTTTTCTTGTTAGCGTCCAACATACTGGGCTATAGATTAAGACGGGTCTGGCTAGTGTCTTATTTAGAAATCTTTATATTTGTTCACATAATCGCGTATTTTATATTTATAGAATAATGATATTTCTATTTATCCCTTGATGATTAATAGGATATAAATATTGCCGCTAGAATTTAAAATAAGTAAACATTTCAAGAATTTAACAACTAAAAATGTTTATATCATTTTAATTAATATTAATATTTTTTAATATGGTTAATAGTAAAAAAAAAAAAAACAATGTTGGAACCGTTAGAATTCCAGCAGATGCGCATCACTTCAAAGTTCCACGCAGGATTTTACACTAATGATTATTTTATGTTCAATTTAGCGCGGAGTGGAGTGATTGTCAATGAGTACCTTTAGATTAAAAATTAAAATACAGCTAGACGTCGGAAAAGGGATGCGTTGGCACACATCTAAACAAGTTTATACTCATCTGGGTGTTTTCTATCCTTCAAGCGGCTCCTATGCGGTTAATATTACCGATTTAATACAAAAATCCATCAATATATTGATTGTTCGAGGACTATATTGTAGCAACATTGACCTATATCCTATTTATTCCACTTTCAACAGTATTGACAGTGTTAGGTGAACTAAACGTATCTTGAATCAGTTTTACAGACAATCATTTCTCCGCCAAAAATTAAAATAAATGAGCAATCTAAAATAAACAAAACTTCATTCATCAAACTATGTATATCTTACACATATTAAAGAATGACGAAAATTTATCAAAACTATAAAGTTATTTTCTTAAAAAAATAAGTTATTCAACTTATTAACCTCAAAAATCTACTTCTATCTTCCATGGATCGTATTTGTAACCTTTCTTCTAATTTTAAAAATGTTTTCTGTGATAATAAGGCATTTGAAAACTCAAAGCCTTTATAAGTATGTAAGTACATGTTAAAGTCCTGCCATCTTTTTATTGGACGTGATTCGACCATTTTTAGTGATTTTTTTTTTAGAAAATGTTTTATTTCATTCTTTGAATCTAATTATAGAATCTGAACTTGTGGCTTCAGATGATGAAATATTTATTTGGCTAAATAAATATGTTACTATATTATATTAAAATATTTAAATTATATCTTTATCCATTGATGCTGCATTTATACGATTTTAAGTAAATTTAGTAACTGAAAATTTGTATATGCAGGGAAATCGAATTGCTTTACCAGTAAGAAACAATTCATCAAGTGATACTAGAGCATCAGCGGGAATTTTTGTTCCATCATATTTACCTAAACCTGGTGAAACTGATGGCGAAAGAAGAGCAAGGTATGGTTGATGCTTCATCTTAGTATTAAATTTCCTACATGTATATATTTTAATTATTTGTAATGTAGAATTTTGACTGACACATTCCTAACATTAACAATAGTTCTAATATTGATTATTGGTCTCTCTTATTGGGTAGTAAAGCTTTTTTGTTTGACTATGAACTCTAATTATCTGTCTTGTAAATGATTTTTCAATGCTTTTTTTGTGTTTTATAGTTAGTATAATGTTACTTTATTGCACTGTGCCTAATGGTTTATATGAACAGTGGGGTAACTGATACTTTAGTTTGTGTTGAAGATTGTTGTATAAAGTGAATATAACATTTTATGTGTAGTATTACCTTTCCTATTTACTTTTTCCCATATTCTAATTTGTTGTCATGTTTATTTTAGTTCTGTACAGTCAAATGAAATGTTGAAATTTTTTATGTCAATGTTCTGTAATTTTATAATTGTCAGAAATATTAAACATACTGAAGGTATTTTTATTTATGTTATATTTATGATTATTATCTTCTTAGTATTAAGAGAATATATTTTGTTTCTGAACATTATATTACACAAATGATTCCTGTCTTAATGTCTATTTCAGGCTTAGCATACCCTTATATGCAAATTCGTGCAATTTTAATATCTATACAATGTCTCAAATCAATTGAGCAATTGTATATAGAAAACCAAAAGACAAATTCATGCCATTAGCTTAGACTTTGAGCGGGGGAACAACAATTTTTTGATCATCAATCCCTAAAAATGTTTATTTAGTTTAACATTGTTATGTTCTCTAACTTAAGACAGGTTACCAACCTTTTCTAGTCAGAGTGGGTAAGCCTCAAAATAAAAGTCAACCACCCTTGACCGGATTCGAATCAGCACTTCTGCAGATGTGTGAATGCTAAGTTGGAGCCTCACCAAGCTTGGCTACAACAGCCTCTTTTTGGGATCCTTAAATGATATATTTTATTTTGACAATTTTATTTGTTTATATAAATGAATGGAAAGCATATGTTTGGTTATGCTTGGCAAGATTAGCCATATATGGTTCGAACTTTGTTGGTTTCACAGTTTTAACTCAACTTATTTCCCGGCATTGTCTAGATAGAATTACCATGATTGAAGCCAGATTCAAAGGTATTATAACTTGATAATTCATTTGAAAGGAAAATACCCCTTTAGTTTAGGATATTTTTGTATAATATTTGTATTCGTTCAAAATTTATTCATGATTAAATTGCATTTTAATCATATGTACTATTTACTTATTGTTTGGTAATTAAAAGTGATGTTTCAAACAATAATCGTGTAAGAGTTTCCTGTAAATTTTCAGAGGTGGTAGTACACTTCAAGAGCTACATAAATGTTCATCTCACTGCTTTTCTTGAATAGTGAAACATTTGACAGATAAAAGTTTTATTTTTGTTTAAAATTAAAATTTATGGTTTGATTTAACTAAATCTATCGTAAGGAGACTTATGAACATAGCAACAAATTTTTGTTTTATATATATATATATATATCACATTTCCTATTGTGAATTTTTTTTCTCAGCCTCCTGTTGGACTAAAGAGGTGGAAACTCTAGAAAACTTTCTACATTTAATTAACTTGAATATTGTTGACATGAAGTGGAGGTTGATTGCTCCTGATTTGCCTTAAAGTGTGGTGTGGTTGTTTTGGGCATGTCACATAAATCCTGGGCAATATTTAAAGAGGTGATAGTAGGTTTCAAAAGCAATTAAAAAGTTTGTATTTTTTTGTCGCATAGGAAGTGGTAAATAAAAAGCCATTTAGTTATTTGAAAATTTAAAAAAATGTTCAATCTTTTAAATTTATATTGGTGGTTTATATTATTTCACCATGCCATTCATGTCTAAAGAAAAGCTTTAGGATCATTATTGGTATACATTTGAATGGGAAACTCAAGACTGTTTAGGTTTATAAATTGCTCAATTTTGTATGCAAGTGTGTACGAAACATAAGATTTATATCAATTATTCTTGAATATACTTCATCTAATTCGTTTGTGTTGTGTATAAGAAATAAAATAAAATTAATTAGTTCCACCACATTTAAGATGCCTGATTCTATTAACTTCTTGGATATTTATTTGTTTAGGATTATGCTGTTATTTATCACATGACTTCAGGCCTTTTTCCTCAGTGACAGTTTCCAATTGTAGCAGCCAATGGAATGGTATTTGCAGTACTGTCACTCTATCAAGTTTTGCATGATAGTTGTTAGTAACTGTTGCGCCACTGAGATCTTCTATCATTTTTAGTGGTACTAGTATATATGCCCTGTATACATGTCTTTGACTTTGAATTGTCCCAGTTTTTCTATTGTATCATAATTGTGTGCAAAAGCATTGTTCTTGTATATAGTTTTATTTCCATTAGTTTTTTATCTTGAAATTTATTCTTTCAACTCTTAACAGTAGTAAAAGTTTGTTTGCAATCAATGATATCATAAGTTTTTAGATTCCTTTTTTCAGGTGTTCTTGAAGTATAGAGTTAGCTGTTCCACATTCACTATTTTTCCGATGGTCATCAGGTTTAGGTTAGGTTTCACTATCAGCATGTTCACAGAACTGCCACATTGTCTTACTGTGGTAACAATGCAACCACAACAGAAAACTTTCACTTTGGAATGGGACCTTAGCTTTGTGTATGTACTTTGACAAATACTTTATGGATCCAATTAGATTAGTTTGTTCCTCAACCCAATAAAGTATATCAATTTTTTGTTTGTATCATTATGCTCATTATGCTCTATCATATGAAACCTCTTTACCCTATAACTAAACATATTTATTCAAATCTTAACTTAATCAGATAAACTATTCCATAAATATGCTACCTATATTCATTAAATTTCTTATTTTCAGACTGTTTTACCAATCTCGTAAGCGTGGAATGTTGGAAAATGATCTGTTGCTCAGCACATTTGTTGACAAATATCTACTAGAAATGAATGATAAACTTGTTACCCAGTATGATAAATTAATTAATAGTTCTTATAGTGATTGGGATATTTATTATTGGCTTGTTGGAGCACAACCTATACCACCAGAATATGATAATGAGGTTATGCAGCTTCTTATTCAACATGTGGAAAATAAAAAGAAAGAACGACGCTTAAGACAGCCTGACCTCCCTATTCACGATTTCAAGAAATAAGTACTGCTTTATAAATTATAAGATTGGTATTTACATTAATTGTCTAAAGATATCAGTATTGATTGAATTTCTGTTACTTTGGTTATTGCTTAAAAATAAAAATTAATAAAGCCTGGTTACTATCTTGATGTATAATAGCTGAATGGAATATATATGTATATCATATTATATTATGAATATTATTTTTACTTAAATGTTTTGTTTTATAGCATAATGAAAGCAGATTATTTTATAGTAGTTTACATCCCACAAAATTGTTAAAGAATACAAACAAGAGTAAATAAAATAGTATATACAATTCTGGGCTGTTAAATCATTATTTAAAATATATATTTATAAAAAATATGTTAGCAACATTTTACTCCCTTCTTATTTTTCTTTGTACGAGATTCTACTAAAGTAAGAAAAGACGACCAATAAGTTTTCCATTATGTGATAATTGAGCAATCATCAACTTCCTATCTAAACATAAGGAAGTTGATGATTGCTCCCCAATGTCTTATTTTATGTTAGGAGTTCAGTAGAACTATAAAATAATTATGGTGAACAGGATCACACCAAAATTGAAACTCACCAATCTAACTGTTGCTTTTTCAAGATATGTTGCCTAGATTACTTGGCCTTTTATAACTATTTATTCCTTTGTAAACTAGGACCCCTTTTCTGGTTTCTTTACTTTTTGAACAAGTTGAAGCAGGTGGCAGGAGTCTACAGGAAGCTCTAAATATGTCGATAAACTATTGGTACCAAATTCAATGTTTAGGACTTTATGATATTTTTACATTCATCACTGCTGTTTATTTCTACTTGTTAGAGATATAATCAGATAACATGAGATGAGGTTGACAGTTAACAGTTGTGATAAATATATTTTTAACAAAACCATCAATAATAGACATAATGAATCTGAAAGCTGAATTAGTTTACAGTGGCTAGAGTTGTCAAACTGTTTTCCTCTGATACTGATTGCTTTATATTATTAAAATACATTGATAGCAGCGTATTACTATTATCATTCTCAATAAAATCGGTGATTAGCCAGTTCTGGATCTCCAGAACATTTCATTATTATTTTTTAAGACTCTATATAAAGTTTTATCATACTTGGATTCCTTAATTGATTTTGTACATTACTTACAAATAGAAAAAATCTAATCTTGGAACATTTTCATGTACTACTAAAGGTATAACATATAATTTTTATAGATTTGTTTTAATGTAATATTATGTTATAATAATTGAAATTTTGTTTAGAAATGAGATATAAAATAACAAAATATAGATGCATAGTTTAAAAATTGATTGGTACTACTGCATTGCTCACATTAAAGCTATGTCAAATTTGGAATATGCATAAAAAATTATGGGGAGATAACACTTACAGTCCAGCTTTATTTTCCAACCATAATAAATAAATTAGGATCATTTCTGATCCTTGTTTCTTAATTTCTTTCTTAGGTGCTTTTCTTTTTACACTTTAAGTGAAATTTAGGTTGGATCTATTCCATTTATTGTTTAAGTTTTAAAGTAATGTAATGTGAAACAAATGTTTAAAAAATAAAGATTTAAAATATTATCTATAAAAATAAGAAAATCCTATACATTTTCATATTAGCTCAAATTGCTAAAATGTCCCTGATAGTTTATAACTCAATCAGAGGTCACCTAATCACCATTTAGGTAGCCAGTATCATTTGTTGATCCATTTAAGAAGCTAGATAGGTTATTTCTCTTTAACCTCATTTTCCCCTCTTAACAGCAACACCATCTTGCTGTTTCATGATGATGATTTAATTCTATCCTTATACCGACCATATATTTTTTATGATCCTTTGTTAAAACTGTGGTTGTGGGATAGTCACTAATTAGAGGTTTTCATTGCAAACACAACAGCTATTGTTATGGCTCTATTTTACTATTATATCCTTACTATAAAATTGATTTAACATGTCATTAACTTCACAATAACAAATAATAGAATGCAAGGTTTACTTTGGCTCTGAAGAAGATGGAGAAAACATGCTTACTATCATTAGTAGAATATTGCTTTATAAAGATAATACTAATAATAAAACTTAAACTTAATCTGGTGAACTGATTGTTATATCTTCAAGATAAAGGATGATATGATACACATCATAAGAACAGGCAATGAAACAATGAATAGAATGTAATATAAAAACATCTACATGCATGCATAATGAAACAAGCCACTAGTATTACAACATATATTTTTATGATCTCTGTTATAATTCTAACCTCTAAATAACTTTATAAGAAATTCTAGAAAATAAAAAACATATATGTGTTAGAATAAATAATAAGAATGTTTAATAGCCACCGCTGTTAACTGAATCTTTATATCATAACTTAAGTATGAGCAATCTTTCACTAACTTCAAACATTTTTGATAAATCTGGCACATTTAATAATTATAAACTTTAAAATAAAAAAAAAATTCAAATTATAACTATGATTGGAATTAAGGAAATAAATGAAATTGTAACATTGTGTTTTTATTTCTACTTTCACAGTTATAAAGTGATTCAAAGTAATAAATATCAGTGCACTAAATAAGTTTGCCCAGGCCTCAGAATACACTTTAAAAATTAATTTTAAAAGTAAAATTGTTTATATCATGAAAACAACATTAAACATTTTGATGCTGACTACTAGTGTGCTCACAATTCAATGGTAAGTTAAATTTGTCTTTCTTTACTTTGCTTTTTGGTTTCGCATTCTTTATACATTCTTTTTTAATAATTATTTCTTCTATAAAAATAATTATTGAAGATAATATTCCGATCAGAAAAATGCCTAATCCAATGAATGTTGATTCTATGCTGACTGGAATAAATGAGGTGTCAACCAGACATTTTGGGGCATCTGTGTACCAATGTTTCTTTTCACGGTGTACTATTCCCCTCTCCATGAGTATTACTTGTCTGCGAACATAGAATAATTAGTAATGAGTAGAAAAGTGTTAGTTTAAAGATTCATATTTTTAGATGAAATAATATATATATATATTTTTTAATCATAATTATATAAAGTGTTGGTGTTACTGTGTAGTTTTCATGTACCCTATTGGTATTTTATTAATTGCTTTATGGTGAGTAGATACACTTTTGGCTAAAAAAAAAAGTTAATTGACTTACCTACCCCCTCACTTTCCCCTCCCCTTCCCCCACAATATCAATAGTGTTTTAAGTAGTAAACTTATCTTCTGAATTTAATATTCTTGAGTTTTCATTAACCATCTTACTTAAAATCAACCTGTACCCCTACAACTCATGAATAGTCTCAGTTTGAGTACTTGTTAGGGAATATCAGTTTTTTGGTCTAACATTACATTAGATTAGAAGGTGATATGGTCAGTCAACAGGTTTATTACCACCAAATCGATGAAGGATGAGGTACCCACTTTATAATGATTGGAAGGAATCCAGATTCTGGAATCGGTCCATGTGTAATATTACTTAACATAAATATTTGTGTAGTGACAATAGTTAGTTTTTAGTTTAACTTACTTATCTTTTAAATATATAGTATGTTGAAGTATTGCAATCATATAACATTCAATAGCTCTAATTGACCATGAATTTATATCTACCCTAAGAAGGTGGTAAGTGAGGGTTGTGTTATAAATGCACCATTCTAGGTTTTTTTAAATTTAACTGAAAGCCTCCTATAAACATATTTATAATAGAAATGAATTATCACTTTCAGATATATTTATTATTATTAAAAAGTTTCGTAAAACTCACCCAAATATGATCATTTCCTTATAGTGGCTATATTTTTTAATTGGTGTCGCAATCTGAATTTTGGAACCTGCTCGAATTTCTCTTCCGTTACATTTTTCAGCATCTGTAAAAGAACGTTCAACTGCTTCACGCAAAGTTTTTTCGTCTCCTATGAGTGAGAACATTTTGTCCTGTTGTACCTTTTTTATTCCTATTGGAATTTCATAACGTTTTTCATGAGCTTCATTCAATTTCTGCACTACAAGAGGATGAAGGAAGAGCTGAAAGTAGACAAATATTTTTAAACTGAAACTGAAAAAAACAATTAAGTAGTTATGGTTTTAAAAAATAGATTCTGCTAAAATCGCTTGTGAAAACTGGACAAGGGTAACACGACCGGTGGTAGTCGCTTGGTAACTCAAAGCAAATATTGGCATCATCCGGTCGCAATAACTTCGTTCAGTTAGAACACTAGTCCTAAAGGCGGGATTTACATGTTGGCGAAGCCGTGGCGAGCGCAAGCATGTGGATGCGTGGCTTGGGCTTGGCTGGAACGAGTTGGCCTAAGCTCGTTTCCGATCCGTCGAGAGTCGGTTTCTTGGACACAGATCAAAGGGTGTTCGTGAGAGCGCTCGTGTTGCATCTCCATTATTGTTCTTAGTTTAGTTGCAACTGAGAGCTGTTAGGAGTTTAAGGGTGTTTGTTGTTACTTGTTATAATAAGTTCTATATTTAATTTAATTTAATCTCCTTTCATTTTCTTCTTTTTTTTTTTTAATAAAATAATATAATCCCAGTGCAATGGCTGAAACCACTTGTACATCCGCCATGCTTGCCTCTCTGAATAACACTGATATGTAGATGGTCCGATCTTTGTTTACCGAGCATTCGTACAAACCTCCTAGTACAAGAGCCCAAGAGAAAAAAAAAAGGCAGTTATCTCACCCCAATTTTTTATTACTTTAATGAAAACTATGTATAATTAATAGTCAAAATTGATGAGTCTGCGAAGTATAGGTAGGAGGAATAAAAAATGGCGGCTGTTTCAAAGCGATAAAAAAAACTAAGTTTTCATTCGGAGCTCTATATCTTAAAAAGTTGGAACAACACAAGAAAACCTAAGAGAACGTCATTTAAAGAAGAGTAAATTTGCTAAAATATGAGCCCTTATAGAGTTATTTACGTTAATTTAATAGTTTTCGAGATATAGCTTTTTAAAAAGCAACATTTTATAAAAATGTTGAATGGGACGTACTGAGAAATCAGTAGTTAGTGGATTTATTTTGAAAAATTTATATCTCAAAAACCATTTGACGTACAGATGTCTATTAGCACTCAAATTAAAACTAGTTTAATGGACTATAAAGAGGTTTATCAACTTTAACTTCGTAGGAATAGTAGCTTTCATGATATTTGCTGAAATAAATTGATTTATAGTTGTTCGGACAATAAGTTTGATTTATGAAAAACTTCTTTTCAGAAACCATTGGACGTACAGATGTCTGTCAGCGCTCAAATCAAAGCTAGTTAAATTTACTACAAAATAGTTAATTATGTTTATCTTTGTAGGAGTAGTAGTTTTTATGATATTCACATATGAATATGAATTTGGCCAATGAAAATTTGTCCGAACAACTATAAATCAATTTATTTTAGAATATTTCAATTTTCATTTGCCAAATTCATATTCATATGTGAATATCATAAAAACTACTACCCCTACGAAGTTAAGTGTCATATACTACTTTATAGTAAGTTAAATTTCCTTTATTTTGAGCGTT
>NW_027114427.1:133650-135202 GCF_000696795.3 Halyomorpha halys | reverse complement strand
AAGGTAAAGTTCATAAACCTCTTTATAGTCCATTAAACTAGCTTTAATTTGAGTGCTAATAGACATCTGTACGTCACATAGTTCCTGAGATATAGAATTCTCAAAATAAATTAACTAACTACTAATCTTCCAGTAGATTTTAAAGAAATTTTTCTTTTTAAAAAAGGATGTCTCGAGAACTATTGGACGTAAATAGCTTTTTTAGGGCTAATATTTCAGCAAATTTACTCTTCTTTAAATAATATTCTCTTAGATTCCTAGTGTTGTTGGTAGTTTTTAAGATATAGAGCTCCGAATGAAAAATTCTTTCTTTTTAAGGTTTGAAAACAGCCGCCATTTTTATTCCCCCTACCTCTACTTGGCAGACTCATCAAATTTGACTAGTAATTATACCTAGTTTTCATTAAAGTAATCAAAAATTGGGGTGAGATAACTGCCTTTTTTTCTTCTCAGCTCTTGTACTTTCCGATTCGTGGCGAGCGGGCAACATGTGGATCCGCCTTAAGGAATTCAAAAACAAATTTTGAGGTATACGTTCTACCATATTTTTGTATTTGGATTATTGGTTATAAATTAATACTTAGGTGCCGACACTTAAGAAATATTGTGGGAGAGGTGGAGATTAGTAAAGTATGACAACTGTACCGTTAGGGATGGAAAATAGAACGCCATATGAAGGAGTTATATAAATCAATTTTTAAAGGCACAAACACTATACTGACGTGCATGAATCGTCTTACAACGTGCAGGTGGAATCGTGAAATGGAATAACTAAAATATTTTCATTAAATTGTAGTTTTACTAACCCATTATTTTTTTGTTAAACGAGGGCTAATTATTACATGAACTATTCATCCAATTTGTTTATGGTTAATTTTAAAGTAAATAACAATCAAATATTGGAGGTAGCAGAGATTGCCAAATATTGAAGAGACAGAAAATGCTCTTCTTCCCACCACACACACAAAGTGCCACCGCTTATAACTAAATATGTAAATAATCAATAATATTATTTATTTTCAAAGAAAACCTTTAATACTTTTTAGTTCCTTTCCGGACATACTGTTTGTCACAAGTCCCCAAGGGCGTACTAAGAATCAAAACTAGGATAGCCATAGTGTGATAGTGACATTTTAGTTAAATCTTGCCAATCTTTACATGCATTTTTATATTTTGATTATTCATAACTATATTTACATAGTGTATATGTATAATGATCATTAAATAAATGTAGAAAAGCCAATTATTTGTAACATTTTAATGCATTTACCATCATTTGATGTACTATATCTATTTTAAGGGATTTTTCTTAGTTATAAAATATTAAATCATCAATAGTCCTGAAAATTATAGGGTTATAGCTAAAATATGGGAGCTGTGCAATTAACTCTAGTGACAGATAATTATTTATTCTGTTACTGTAGCCGTGATTCAACCCTGTGGTTTCGGTAGCCCTCCGGGATCCTCCCAGCCTCATAATTGGGTAACCTTTCATTGGGGGAAAAATGTGGTGGTCGTGCGTAATTCTGACGAAATCACCTCCTTGCACAAC
>NW_027114427.1:131084-131431 GCF_000696795.3 Halyomorpha halys | reverse complement strand
TGTATTATTTCTATAGGTTTCAAATTATTATTTTAATCAGAAGGGAGACTGTTGTCTCATGATAGGAGATCCAGTCCATCTTATTATTACTAAGCAATCTTTTTTTCAGAGTATTTGCTACTTTACAAATATTATATAAAATAATGATGTTTACTATTATATTGTTTATTTCTGTAGGCTAGCCAAACTTTAAATCTGGGAGTCTCTAATTCCGTTGATAGAACTGTGCCAAGATAGGTTAGTTAGAGTGAACGCAATGTAATTTCATTTTGCTTACTGGAAACTTATCACATCAATTAATGTCACTTACTGTTATGGAATAATTTTTTTTTATTTATATAAAAAAA
>NW_027114427.1:124190-128619 GCF_000696795.3 Halyomorpha halys | reverse complement strand
AAACACAAATATATTCTTCATATATTATGCATTATGCAAATAAGAATATTGCAGGCATATGGTCCAGATGGAGGTAAAAAATAAAAGAAAAAAAAATTATTAGTTGATAAATTAGCCCCACCTTGCAGAGCTTCATCAGGGCTAGATTAGAACAGGGTTGACTCACGCCTATAATAACAGAATAAATAATTATGTGTCACAGTCATTGAAGTTGGTAGCATAGTGATTACCACTGATCCACGCCGTTTCCTCTTTATATATACTCTTTTTAATAGATTATATTTATTTTATAGGAGCAAGATTTTAATTTTTCAACATATAGATCATTATGTTCTTGTACCATTGATCACATATCAATAAATATATGTATATATCTTTTTTATGTAATTGTTTAACATTTTAATTCTCAAAAAATACGTAGTGAGTAGGAATAATGATGCAATCTGGAGAGACACTTTCCGTTGTTATTAAAAAAATGTTCTAAAAACGTACAAAAGTTAATTTTGATTCTTGCTACAACAGTCTTCCCTACATATTTTAAGTGACTTCTGAGCGCCAATTTTAGTTTATTTGAATACTATGGCCTATATTTATGTTCGCTTTGTTCAACAAAGTACAAACAATCAACTTCACAATAATTTTAGTTATTTAACATTATCCCTCATCGCATTTCCTTTTCTTTGAAGAGTAGCATCTATATATAGGTCATCTTAAAAAGATGACAATGTGATGTGACAAATAAAAGAATTCACAGATAAGATATGAGAGATAAGATTTTTTCTTGAAGAAATTCTTTTCTCATTGGTCGTACAGAACAAAATAAAAATCATTTTTGGATCTTAAAATAAGTTACTTAGTTTCTTACTACACATCATCGATATTTGCGGTGAAATCGACAGCGTTAAGTCTTTCATTTGTTATTCCAATCGCAGACATACCAAAATCAGCTCTTGTCAATATTAAATCTCGTATCTCTCCATTAAATGTACCATTATCTGATCTATATCCATAAGTCTCGCTAACTAATACATCAAGCCTGAAAAATAAAATTAATAAATAAATTGTTAACTATTTAAGAAAAGACCACAAGATTCCGTTTTTATCTATGTCTAATCAGTTATCACTGAATACTCAGTGCAGATGTTTACATTTCTGTAGTGTTATCAGAGTTTATTTTTAATGTTCTTTGTTTTATCATCTATGTTATGTTAAAAATAAACAAGTAAATTAGATAATTAGGGCGTGTGACGCATAAGTGTGGAAAATAGTGATGGCTACATCCACTTGGCAACATCTGTGCCGTTACCTGTCCAAGGAAGGACATCTGTCAACACAGAGACACCTTCCCCAGTGGTTTAATGATACAAGATGTTGAAGGTTCAGACCAGCTATCGACAGAAAAGATCACAGGGTTATTGGGTTTCCACCCCTTCTCGGAGTCTATGGAAGACGGTTATTTCGTGGATGTAGTAACTAATAGCCAATAAGAAATAAGATTCCAAAAGAGTGACGCCCCGACACCCCTCTACGACTAAAGGGGAGGGAGGAGCACTTAGAGGAGAACACACATAATAGACGAAGCAGAAGAAGGTAGACCGAGCTAGACTGAGGGACATCGGACAGGGAACTAGGAGCTAGAGGGCTCTTCAGAAATGGAACTCCATAGCTTATACGTCAACAACACCCACGCCATTCACCATCCATTCAGCTATTATCCAGATATCTATTAGATAATAATTTCTAATGTAATTAATATTTTATAGCAAGCCATATTTATCTGGATCGTTCAATGATTGTATAATTTCATTTAATCATATCATTTCAAGCATTATATAAATGATATAATAAATGTAAATAAATACTTTGTTCCTTTATGTACTATTATATTACCCTATAACACCCCTTATTATATTATATATTTTCAATGATAACAATATTTTATAAATATTGAGATAAATAATTGGTAAACTGCTAAACATAAAAGCCCTTTGGAAAAGAAATTCAATAATAATAGTTTTACATGACTCAAATAATTTTAATTAATATGTATACATATATTTGGATAGTTACTTTCAGCAATTATCCTTGTAACCCAATCAACAATAGGTAGGTAATACATAGCAATAGCTGTTGGTAGTACTATGAACACATTTTATTTCTTTGGAATAGTTGGAAATAATCGAATATGTTGCTGCACAGGGATGTCGTTATGGGCTCCGTTATATCATCCTACAATTATTTGAAACGTCGAAAAGTTGGAAAACTCGAGAGGAAGTCTCATGGATCGATCAGAGGAACACCGGATGGATATGAAGAGATCTTTCTCATATGGTAGGATAGGTTTTTTTTTTTTTTTTATCGTAGAGTTTTTTTTTAACCCACCAAATGGAAATAACATACAGAAAGGGAGTACTCTAAAGACGCAAGAAACGTGGTGTAAAAAAAAAAACCCTGCTATGAAAAGTTTACTGAGGTTATGAAAAAGGAAGGTTTTATTAGATCGGAAAATGATTGTTTATTTATAACGGGTGATTTGTTTGTACTTCTACGTATGGATGATTTTTTTTATTTTAGGTAATGATAAAAATGAAATAGAATATTTAAAGAATTTTTATGTTCCAATTTTATAATGAAAGATATGGAAAGTAATGATCTTAGATATCTAGAAATGTGTTTTTTTTTTGTTTTTTTAATAAAAATATTGTTTTGTTTTTTTAATAAAAATATTGTTTTTCTTAATGAACAAGTGATATTGTTTAGAAGAGAACTTTGGATTGGGAAAGAGTGTTGGAGTTATATCAATCCAAACTTTTATTTATTGTGTTATGTTAAATTTATTTATTATGTATATGTTACATTATGATGTATATTATTATTAGGAAGTTAAGTATGGTGGTAGCATTGGAAAGGATGCTTAGAGGATATAAGGATTGAGGGAAGGTTGCAGCGAGGGTAATCTTTTAAGTGCGATATTAAGCTTTGGACTTGTTTCTTTAATATTAGTTTACTGGTTAACTGCCCTTTACTTTCTTGAGTAAAACAATCCACCTTTATTAGCAAAACTACCAGCATTGAATTATGAAATCCAGTCGAAATTGTTGTGAAACTATAGATTTTTCCTCACGCGAAGCGCTTGAAACCCATCATATAAATATAGAGTATAGGCCAAAATTCAAAACTTCTATGAGGACTTTAAAATATAAAACTTTTTCTTCTGCCTTTGAAGTACAGTGAAACTTCAATATAACAGAAACTGATGGGGAAGATGATTTTATCCGTTATACAGGTGTCAGATAAGAAAGGAAGAGTATAAAAAGAACTCAAAAATGAAATTAAGCTGTGTGTGCTCATATGTTAAAAAGGAATAGTAATACGATTTTAAACTATTTAAAAAAAAAAAAAAAAAATCAAAAATCATAGTTCAAGAGACCTTTCGTCTCAACTTTCATTTTGTTAGACATATGAATTGGTGGTAGGACACAAATTTGAAAATTGGTGGACAGTAGTACGAATTTCGATGATCAACATACCCGTATCTGAGTACCAGTGTCTATGATGTCAAATTATCAGAAAATTGGCGCCTTAGTCACTATTACTTATCCAATTAGTGATTTAAATGATTTTGTCCTCAACAAAAAATTCTTACGCTACATTTTGCGACGCCTGAACATTTTGTATTAATAAAATTTTATAATTTCGGCTACCATGATTTAACTACACTTCTAGTTAATCAACGATTTATGTGAATCATCAAAATGAAGCAATAGTAATAATGCTAAAATTATATTATAAAATTTTGTAATAATGACAAATAATCTTAATAATAATGCTTGTACCAGATAAATATTACTCACGTGAAGTTGAATATATTTGACAAATATATAAAAAAGGCATAGTACATCCGGTTGATTTTTTCATCTTGTGGGTAGTAATACTTGTCCAGTATGAGATGATTTGTTTCATTGTTTACTTTAAACGTAGTAAACTAAAAAAACATATTCTCAGAGTTAATTTTAAATAATTATAAATACCATGAACGAAGATTCATAAGTGGAAAAATTTAATTTATATATAATACCAGTTATGATATAATAAAAATATCAATTAAATTTTACATATAGATTCATATTTTAAACTTATTTATTTTGGTCAGATAAAAAGGCGTAGGTGAACGTATGAGGATGGTTGAGAAATTTCTAAATTTCTGATAAAAGCCAACGGCTTGACTAATTTGACCGCCTAAACTAATGTTAGTTTTTTTTTTTCATTTTTATCTTTAATTCGTTTTGATATTATTAGTTTTTCATAAGTTAAAATTTTTTTTTTCTCCAAATATATCAGTTTAAAATAGAGTTCCTCAAAGATAGAACAAATAGTTTTATAATGAAAACAAAATGAAATACATTACTTAAGGAGTGTATATAACATA
>NW_027114427.1:120984-123080 GCF_000696795.3 Halyomorpha halys | reverse complement strand
TTACAAGTATAATCGAAAATCTGAAACATTAAATACAGAAAATATATAAACCTTAATGTTATATATAGTACATTACTCCAAGACTAATCAACATAAACTTCTTGCAGTATGTTGTTTTAGAGCTTTCTTTGGTCTGAATTTTAAAAAATTTATTTATTGCTATTTTCAACTCTATTTACGTAAAAGTACATCAGATAAATTTGATGTAAGATCAAAATGGAGTGATACAGGCGTGTAGAGAAACTACCCATTGGTAGAACTCTAATCATATTTCTACACTAAAAAGTCTCGAGGCCATCTTCTTTTCAGGCGCCTCGGAGGATTGGCAGGAATAGAAGAAGCTAGGTTAGAAACTAGAGGGTTTTGATGGTTTGGGAGTTTATATTGGAAGGATCAGAAAGAATACAGTTTTTCATGGTTGTTATATGTAAATTGATTTATCTCTCTCTGAATTATAAAAAAATATATTACTGCCGACGAATGCAATTTTGAGCTTTTTATATTGCTTATTTGAATGGAAATTAGCAAAAATATGGTATACTCAAAAGCAATTAATGTCGCCAAATGATAAAAATAACGTACACGTAAATGTTTAATTTTAAATAAATACAATAATTGATACAAAACTTTCAATTGTGTTCATTCAATCTAATGGGGTATATATAAAAAAACAAAATGTCCGTTTTATCAAATTCAAGATTTCAAAGAACTGAAAATATTTTAATCATACTTAATACTTACCAATACTTAATAATTGCTTTAGAGCGTTATTTAAGCTTATTTAAGCCAGTTCGACTTCTTCAAAAAAGGCACAGTTTAGTTATTTTTTTCAAACAGGAAACATGACAGTGCCCTATGAAATTTCCGTAGTTTTAAGGCATTACTGGAAAAAAAAACACAGCAGCTGAAGCAATTCGTGAAATTATTAAATATGAAGGGGAAGGTGTCCTTGACCAGCGTACAGCGCGGCGTTGGTTTGAAAAATTTCGCTGTGGAGATACGACGTTGGAAAGATGAGGTTCTACTGGAACCTATTGAGACAAATCCGTCCACAAGTACTCGCAAACTTACTCCTCAGCAATCAGCAACCACTTCCCGTCGAACCAAAGAAAAGTTTAAAGAACTGGGTTCGAACTCCTGCCTTATCCACCATATAGTCCAGACTTCGCACCACCGGATTACTACTTGTTTCCATGGCCCATTTCCTTCAAGGGAAAAAAATTGATTATTTTGATGAAGTTGCAATTGCGGTCTAAGAGTTCTTTGACTGCCATCCCAAGAATGGTATCAGCGTGGGATCCATCAATTGGCAAGAAGTCGAATGACGATAGATAACAATGGACTATACTTTTAGTATTAATTGTGTTTTATGACAAATAAATAATAATACAAATATTTAGTTGAAAAACGGTTATTTGTTTTGTTTTTTATATACACCCCATTATATTCATCCTCAAACCAAGCGATAGAAAAGTATTGTCTGATCTGCTATTACATACAATATATATCATATTTATGAAATATTAATGTATATAAATATACAGAGTACTTCAGGGTTAAGTGACTAAAATGAAAATGTGAATTAAAGATTTAAAAAAGCTTCGATGTGATATGTGTTATTGTTTCTCATGTTCCAAGTATTCTTCTTCGTAAAGAATTAAGGTCATTGACCGGGCTAGGATAGACTTTTTGTTTAATGTTACGCCAAACAAAAAGACTCAGTGGTGTCGGAGCGTAACAGTGCCGTTCGACCATTGCTGCTGTGGAAGAAAAATGTCGAGCTAACGAGACAGACAACAGAACAATTAATATGAATGTTTCATCAATAAAGTAGTTGTGACACAATTTATTTATTATAACCTTAATAATTCATAAGGAAGAAAATATTTGTGAAAATGAAGTGAATATGTCTTAAACGAAGCTTTTACGGGCATACCTTCATAGGTTTTTTTTTTTAGCTCTTTACAATAGATATTATATACAAATAATAAACAATAACTTATATAAAATTATAGTTATATATAAAATATTTATTGTACATATTTTCGGTTTCGACACCTAACCCTGAAACACCCTATATATAACTTTTCTATGAG
>NW_027114427.1:115986-120934 GCF_000696795.3 Halyomorpha halys | reverse complement strand
GTTTCGCGATGACTATGTTGTTCCAAGACATAAACGATTTGATTTTGGGTTAATGAATTCGGTGATCCCATTATATCATTATATATATATATATATATATATATATATGTTTATATTTTATAACTATATTTATTGGAAAAAGAGAATTTTATACTTGTCTTAAAAGATTTCTGTTAAAATAACATGACGTATCAATAAACCACCCAGCATTTGTCTTCCTTATTGAATCCCACTGTATTTCTCTCTTACAGAATATTACTGATAAAAAATTGGAAAAATTTTCAGCTTTTCTCAGGTGGAGGTTGTCTAAAACCAAATTAAAATATCAGAAATGGATAAAATTGGATGCAATATATTATATTTATATACACATTTATCAGAATTGATTCATCAAAATTCTATCAAACCTTTTTTATCTTTCATATTTGGGAATAAATGCATATATTGACTGTCTTGATAAAAATGTTTATGTTTCTATTTCAGATTAATTATTTAAATTAGTTATATAATTTATTTTTTAAAAACTGAATAAATACTCTGAGAAACCATGCATAATTTCTTTTGTTCCACTAATCATTGAAGTCACTAAAAACATTCCAACTTTTCATAAACTTTTCCTCTTATATTTCGTGAACAAACAAATGAAATTTTTAATAAATCTTAATTAAAACTTAACTTAAAACTTGAACTTTTTTTATTTCTTCGCTCAAATTCAATTTTTATCCGTCATGTTTAAGAGAACATTGAGCCTGACCATTCTCTTATGAGCTGACATCCAAATAGTCAATATTAAACTAATTTTAAGGAAAATAGTTAAGCTTTAACTATTTTTAGGAAAAATGGTCAAAGTGTAACTATTTTTAGGGAAAATAGTCAATGTTTCAAGAGAAGTATCTTAAAAAGTAACGAAATTTGAACAGCTTTCGTCACTTTTTGAACGGCAATTGAAATTAAAACTCATTTTGAACATCAAGTCCGAAGTGTTTTATTTTTACAAAAGCAAACTTTAAACTTTTATATTTTGGTTATTATTCGATGTTAAATATCATAAGTTTATTTTTAGTATAAAAAAATAAATTGTGTTAATCTGTGTAATCAAATGAGGTTTAATTTCTTTATTTCCTTTTTATGTTACGGCTTTTATTTACTTAGTTTTACCCGATGTTATCTTTCCGTTTTGTTCTTGTTAATACCTCTTTCGTTGTCTTTACTCCTTACCGTTGCATATAACGTTATTTACAATTTCAATTTTTATAATATTTCTTTTTTTCGTCAGAAATTAATAAGCTGTTTGCTTGAACGTTTTTAAAAATTATTATTTTAAGATATAAGAGTTAAATTGTGTGAAATATCTGCATTTCAATTCATGTTAATTTGAATCACATAACTTAAAATTCATTTATTAAAATATTTAAACCATAAAGCATTTTTTTTTTAAGTTAGTTGAAATGTTATCTTGCCAGTAATATACAATATTATTACATACATATGTAAGTATATATATTTTAGTACGTTACTTCAGTAAGTGCCAATAATATTTTGTATAATGATCATAATATCTATTATTAATTTCGCACTATCCCTAATAGCCATATCCCGGATAAACAGGATTCTACTGTATATGCTTGGCTCATATAACTCCTTACACCTTTTATTTGTTTGATATCGCAAAAAAAAAATACATTATAAGGTTATGAAGAACTTAATCCCTCCAAGATAATTTTTTATCTCACCTCTTTCATCACAAATAAAGACATGCAACACAAATATATTTTTGAAGCGGAAATAAGGCATTATTTCTTCTGAGAGCTCCGTTCTGTAACTCATTACAAAACCAAAACAGAGGCAAATCAAAACAATCAATAGCTTATTTCTCATCGTTCCGTTAGAAATGATGGTTAAATTGTTCTGAATCTCCTTTTACTACCCATACCATATCATGCATTCTCCTTGATTACAAATGCAAATTACTTTGTTAAATGTAATTGGCTTAAACACTGAGGTTGGAGGAAAGAAAATGAATCCAGGGGATAAATAATTTGACATGTTATGAGCACGATTGTTAGAGAAAAAAATATATATTTTTTTATCGTTTGTTATTATTTTATTTATACACAATGGACCTTTAACATGACTTAATTTGCAAACCTACATTACAATAAATACCGTTTGAAATAATTGTCATTAATTTTGAAAAATATCAATACAAACATAATGTTCCAAAAATTACTTTTCGTGATTGTGATGATTTGACAAGTGGAATACTATAAACATTAAATGAGATATGTAGTTTACATCCAAGTTAGATAATAATCACTAAAATTATTTTGTTTTTAAATTTGAAACCAATGTAAATTTTGAGATTTAGTACTATTATTTTTAATAATGCAATTTTCATACTTTAAAATTATAGTCTATTTCTACATAGACTATAATTTTAAAGTATGAAAATTGCATTATTAAAAATAATGTACTATTATTTTTAATAATCATAAAGTTCAAAATTAAAGCAATTAATTTGCTCTAGACTTAAATTGGTTTTTGAAAATTTTAAAGCATAAAATTTATACTTTATGTGTTTTACTTTATAAAATGTAAAGAACTTATTTGCACTAATTCTAATAAATTTCTCAGGTTTTTCTTTCACATTCAGTAATCTGATATAGCTTGCAGTGGAGTACCCCAGACCATTTTGAGACTGGGATGGATTTATTTTTTATGGTTAGAGCAGAACAGAAGCCTCTACCTACCAAAAAAAAAAACGAAAAACAAAGTAATTTTTAATTTTAAAAAAATATTGTTCATGTCTGATTTAAAAACATATATTTTGTTTCAAGGTTGAAAGTTGGTTTTAAATTAAAACTCAAAATTCTTTTAATCTCATTCTCACAACTATCTTTATTTATTTATTTATAGAAAAACTTTAAATTGATGTATCCGGGTTTAAAATATTGTTAAACCCAAGTTGATACACAAAAATTAATTCTTTTATTTTAATCACTTTAAATATTAAACAGACTTGTAATCATCAGTGGAGAGAATTGTACCAAAAGATGTTTGTGTTTTAAGTTATAATTCGAGTTCCTCCCCCCAGTACCCTTTACTAATACCCCACTTATTCCAGTCGAACAGATCCGTTACCTAGGACTATACTTGATCAGAACAAACGACTGACTTGGAATCTTCACACAAGACTGAAAAGACAGGAAACTGCTCATCGATTCCTACTATCACAACATTCAACTAGACAAGCAGCCTAAACTTTGAACTAATTACAAAATACTTATTTATATGACTGTAAGAAGGTCTATCTGAAGGAGATGAGCTTTGGGGCTTCACTAACCATCGAATTCCTCTCGTATCCAATCCTTACAGTCAAAAATCGTCAATGCTTCTTACTTTGTCACAAATCGAATCTTCCAGCTGGACCTCAATGTTCCATATATTGCCGATTTGGTTTAAGTCAGATACCAATCCTTCCATGATGAACTGCTCAACTACCCAATCAACTTGTTTCAAACCTGGAATTTTCTTCATTACCTGAAAATACTCCTACGCGTCTTAAAAGAAGATGGCCTCGAGAAATGTTATTGGAGTTCTATCAATGGTTAGGCTATCCATCCATTTTTATCTCTTCAAACCTTAACCGTTTTAAAATAATATTGTATTACATTTTTATCATTATGTATAATTGGTATCTAGTTATTTATCATGTCAAATAACAAATAATTATACATTTCATCAATAAAAGTAATTTAAAGCGGTGTTCTGGCCAAACCCAAATAAATATACTTGTTGGACGCCTCTCAACGTCAATTTTTACTAAGAGTTTTTAATTTAGCTTTTTTTGCGCATGTCTGCGAAACTTTCATTGAGCCAGAGATTTGAAAGTTCTTTTTTACTTTCCTGTTTCATAAGGAACAAAATACCTGTACGGCTGTGAAGTCTGGGGAGCGGCATCCTTCACGAAAAGGAAAAAAACTGCAATATTTTCAAAATAAAATCCTAAGAATTGCAGTTAATGCTCCTTGGTTCATAAGAAATAGCCAATTGCATCGCGAATTACAAATGGAGTCAATAGAGGATTATATAAAAAAACGGTTCATGAAGTTCCACTCCCAGTTACCGACAGTTAAAGGACCAGTGACCTACAACCTAGGAAACCCAACCTTAACCCGAAGACTGAAGCCCAGACTGCTGCAGGACATTCTTTTATAAATTTTTAATAAATATAAAATTAATTCATAGTCACACTACCTCTATTTACTTATTATTATTATTCATTCATTATTATTATTTTGTTATTTTTTCTCTTTTCTTCCCTCTTTCCTTTTCAAATTAACTTGTTTCTTTTTACTATTAGAAGACAATTGTTTGTTTTATTTAAGTGTACCAATATCATTATTTTTTGTTATTAATTTTACTTTCCTCTTTTATTAAGAAGTATTCTTATCTATTTATTTTATTATTATTTTTTTTCTTTTAATAAGAACATTGTATATAATTAAGGGTGTCATTTGTATGACTATACCCCCCATAATCAACTGTTAAAAAATATATATAATATAAGTTATATCAACCATGTAAGGCCCATCAGGCCAATCTGGTATACAAATAAAATAATAAAAAAAAAAAAAAAAAAAAATACCGAACTCTACATGATCTTGTCTAATCCCTACCAATTACATGTCAATATTTCCACGATCCTCATATAATGATCCCAGAGATTCCAATCTATTCTTGGCTCTTCGAGCAAATCGATTTTTGATCAAAAGTATTTTAAATTCCTTCAGATTAAATTTTTCGGAAAAAGAACATAATGTATTTTCTTTCGTTTATATATTTTTTTCTAAGTTTCGCGATGACTATGTTGTTCCAAGACATAAACGATTTGATTTTGGGTTAATGAATTCGGTGATCCCATTATATCATTATATATATATATATA
>NW_027114427.1:115398-115936 GCF_000696795.3 Halyomorpha halys | reverse complement strand
GTTTCGCGATGACTATGTTGTTCCAAGACATAAACGATTTGATTTTGGGTTAATGAATTCGGTGATCCCATTATATCATTATATATATATATATAGTATATAATATGAGCACCGTCGTGCTCATAAAGCGGGTACCTGCAGTTATCCCTGAGCCTACAAGCAACTGTATGCTGTTATAGTATCTTCGATGATGAATGCATGTTTATCAACGTCATTTTAACCAACAAGAACTTTTTGACGATTTAAAACTTTATATTTTAAGCACAAAATTGTCTATAGGCCAAGGACTGATAATGCATCAACAGATAAGTTGTCAAGAGTTTGTTTTCTTTCTTTAGGTCTTCTTTTCTATTATATCCAAGAAGCGTGTCCTTTAGTAATTTTGCGGCTTAACCTAAATCAAGCAGCACTGTATCAAGTCCAATATTTTGCCATTTTGTTAAAAGGAAATAAAAAATATTACTAACTCTAATCCCAGCCACGTCGAACTAAAGCCTCGGTTCTGCAGGTATGGAGGACACCTTCTACTACTATAGTA
>NW_027114427.1:87406-115348 GCF_000696795.3 Halyomorpha halys | reverse complement strand
CGTCGAACTAAAGCCTCGGTTCTGCAGGTATGGAGGACACCTTCTACTACTATAGTACATTTGTACGAATAAATATAGATTACAGGGTCTCTTCCATCTTCATACCGATTGCTGAATACTTGCTGGCCATTCTTGATGAATTTTCGAGGTTTCCTATCGCCATACTTTGTCCTATCGTCATATCTACTTTTTCCTCAACAGTTTAAAGAAAACTGTAAAGTTTATTTTACCTGTTAGGGAAGCCAATCGGTTTACATTAATTTCAGACCGTGTGACATCGCTAAGCTCTAGTGACTCCAAATTTGTGGAGTTTTCATTACAAATCAGTTATTGAAGTTAGTACAAGGGTACACACAAGACTGTAAACTACTATACTTTTATTTTTTTAATTTGTCCTAATATGATTATCAAACTCGGCAATGTTATTCATTTGTATATGAAGATGATGAGACAGATGACATTACATCCCTATAGTGTATTTTATAGACTATGTTGGTCAGATAACACTGAAAATGTAATTGTTAATTCAAAATCTCTGGCCACAAATTATAATATGTTTACTCTACAAATAACTTATTGGAGATAGCATACATGTATGCCATGTCAGTTATTCGGCCTCTGGCGGTTGAGATTCATTTGTGCCATGGGACTAGCCAGATTCCAGCTTGTTTCAATGATACATGGTACGGGTACCGTCAGCCATGAGAGGTCTTATACCATATATTATTATGTATACCATATTTAACTTTAACATGAAGAATATTTAAGGTACTAAAAATAGAATAGAATATTTTTAAATCTTTCGTCTGTTACGTCACGAGAGTACTGTGGTTCCATAATGCTATCTTCATATGACCTTTTATACCTCTAAAAGATTCGTTCAGTAAAGACTTGACAGATGCTACTGTCATAGTTTCATTGGTGGTATCGTGGATTAGTCATTTTACTTCTTATCCATGGTTTTGTTATCATTGAGTATTTAGTTAAACTAATATTGAAAGTGCAGTCCATAGACATTAAAAATGAGTTTCCTTAGTAAAGTTTTCCTAGGCAAAAAAGAAGAAAAAGCACCCACAGCTTCGGAAGCTATACAAAAGCTTCGCGAAACTGAAGATATGTTAATTAAAAAGCAAGATTTTTTGGAAAAGAAAATCGAATCGGAATTAATCCTCGTGAAGAAAAATGGTACAAATAATAGAAGAGGTATGTTTTGTTTTGCTCATAGGTTAATAGGAATTAATTTTAAGCAAATCATAATAGGACTTTTTATAACCAAAAGTATGATCTTGAGCAAATAAACTAAAATGTATCTATTGAGTAAAACAGACCAGTGTATTGAATTTTTATTTAAATTACTTTCATGTTATTCCTACTGTCATTTTTGTCAACTTTAGAACTAAGATAATAATACTATCAACTAGTAGTTCATTTACTATAACCTTATTTATTTATATTTTAAAGCTTTGTAATTTTGAGTTATAGATGTATCGGAATTTTGAGTTATTGGTATGTATGAAGAAATATGGCTATTATGTTCAAAGAAGTTTCACTCGAATGGTTTTATAATTATGTATATATTCATATTACTCAGTAATATTTTGAATGTCAGTGCTTTAAACATTTCAATTATGGGATCGTAGCAGGCTTACGATATTGTAACTCTGATGAACATGTTTGCATGTTGCAACTTTAAAGCATTTTGTTATTTATACTGACATGTCATTAGATTTCAATCATTGTAACTCAAGCTATAAAATATTGTCAAACTATAGCTTTTTTTTTTTTTTTTTTTATATACATATCAGTATAAAACAGTAGACCTTTCTAATATGCTAAAATATAAGCCATCCCCCATTTTGAAAATAGTTTTCAGGAAAAACACATGGGGGTGTAAAATTTAAGCTACCATTAAGAAATCAATAAAAAAATATGTATATATCTGGAAAAGAAACAAATGTGCATAAATTAGGTACGGTTTAGATAAATATTGATCTTAGTATCATAAAAATATTGTGAAGAAACTTTGAATTTAAAATTCAGACTTTATTTCTTCTTAAACTTACCTAATTAGTTTTGTATTCGTACTTCTAAATACTGTGTACGTTAGCTATTATTCTGATCTGATTTTTCATAATCTTCATTTTTTTCCCAACTTTTAGTTAAAAGATACCATTTTTCTTTAATGTATTAAAACATCTCTGATCTCATTTCAAACAATTTTTTTTTTTCATGTTTTCTTCCCAAAATGTTTGAAGGGTTTTTGTGATAATATCAACTGTATTTTCTTTTTCATCTCAAAGTTGTAATGAAAATTACTTAAAATTTGTGAGTTTCGGTCAAACTCAAATTATGTTTTTGAATGTATTAAACTATACTCCTTGTTTTGCTGTAGAAAATATCAGAAAAAGCCTCGACCAATATTCGGACAAATATAGTTATAATTTATTTTTTTTGCTATACTTTACTTTTGGACTTCATTAATTTTATTCTCTATATTATAAATTATCAAAGATTTAACATCTTGGTGAACCCACTTTTTGTATCTTAGGAGGTTTTCATTGTTATCTCCTTACCCTTTTCCCCAATTTTGTTGCTGTAGTCTGAGAACATCATTTTCAGATTCTATTTTCACATCATTCACATGTGTTTTCAAGCTTAAATCCAGTTATTTTAAAATAATTTGAAATCGTGCTGCTAGTTACATTGAGCCTAGCATTTCTCGCATACCTCATAGAAGAAAAGATTATATAGATTTTTTTTTTTCATTATTTATCCTACCTTCTATAGCTCTAAGAATATTATGGACAACTTCTATTCTACAAAAGTTTTGATTAGATTAAAATAAGTATGCTGTGTGGCTAGCAACCGAATGTTATTGGGCAGCACAACTTTGTTGTTTTTTAATAAAGTTTTTCCCCTTGGTCCAAAAGTAGTAATTCGTGGGGGGGGGGGGCCCAGTATTAATGGGCTTTTATGATGTTATTGGCGACCTTTATATATACTATTAAGGAAATCTCCACTAAACTTGAATTAATTTATAGAAGTGAATAAAATCCATTTTAAGAGTCTATTTGAGGCAAAAATGGTGAGATCATAAGTTTTGTACGAATCATTCCATGTATTTCACTTATACAGATACTGCTTATTAAGTTTTTGCGGTCATCTCACAAAGTTATTTACTTATCCTTCCTTCATATTATTTCACTGAAAATTCTTGATATTTGACTGTTTTAGTTTTTAAAGATTTATAAAAAAATTTTATTTGAATTACTATTTCATTGTTATCTTAGCCTAATTATGATGATTACAATGCGTTTTAGTGATTTTAATAATGTTTGGTATATCCAGAATTGAAAACATATTTCTCATGTTCATTCCAGTTGCAATTCAAGCACTTAAAAGAAAGAAGAGGTATGAGAAACAGTTACAACAAATTGATGGTACCTTGGCTACAATCGAAATGCAAAGAGAAGCTTTAGAAGGTGCTAATACTAATACAGCCGTACTTCAGACAATGAAATTTGCTGCTGATGCATTAAAAACTGCCCATAAACACATGTATGTATAAAATCCTTTTTTAGTATGCATCTTTCATATCTTTGACAATGCTGGTATATGGTAGCTATTTTTAATATGTTGTAGCTTATTGATATGTTCATTATGCTGTTTCAATGTTGATAATTTATTTTTTGCAGTAACTATTTATTTTGGAATAATTTTAATTTTATTTATTTCAGTTTCTAAATGTGTTAACTGATGTATTATATCTTTGCTTATTACTGATTATTCGTGTTTACAGATTGATTTCTACTACAATTTTTTACTTTTTTGATTATTGATTTTCTTAAAATATATTTTTTATTTTGTTTGTAGGGATGTGGACCAAGTTCATGATATGATGGATGAAATCGCTGAGCAACAAGATGTCGCTAAAGAAATATCGGAAGCTATTTCTAACCCTGTTGCTTTTGGAAATGACATTGATGAGGTAAGACAATTTTATTTTCCTTCTTGTTTTTTTTTTTTATGGTCATGGATATGATTATGGAACAATTTTTAATATACCTAATTTATATATCTAATTTTTCTCTGGATATTGATTTGTTACCTAATACCCTTATTTGGGACTTAGTCCTTTATTTGGAGTGTCCCTTAAAAGGATGATAAGTTTCAATATATTAACCCCTGGATTATGGTGTTGTGCTGGTGCAGTATAAAGGAAGGTGGGCCTAGCACGTACTGCTGGAGCATTACTCTCGGGCCGGAGCTCTGTGGATAGAGAAGTAATGAATTCTCTCCCTCATTAGCACTTCACCACAGTATTTTGCTGTGGCAGTACCCCCTAGGAACCATATAGTAGTATTGTGGAGAGTATGAAACCTTATCTAGCTGCCAGATAGAGTACAACTTCTGTTTATAAACTTGAAGTGGTCCTGTTTATTGACAGTATTGACTGTCTACAATTTTCAAACTCTCCATCTTTCATGCTTCATTATATATCTATGTGTCATCCTTTGTCTGTATTTCAGTGTAATTATTCATGTTGTGCTAGGTTTTATATGATTAGTCTTAGCATTTTCAATTTTTCTTTAATTTCAGAAAGTTTTTTTAGTATACTTTTACTAATGTGTGTCATATATAATATAACTGAGACAGATTGTCAAAGAAGCCCTAATAATTATTTTTGGCAGCGGCTCTGAAGAAATACTACCAAAAGTCATGAATCAAAAAGAACGAAAGGGAACAAAATAAAAATAGTATTGTTATACCTATTGTAATATATATTATTATATAAAACTTTTTTATATAAATTATATGGTGGACATTTAAAAAATACAACCAATTAACAAATAATTCATTTCAATTTGTTTTGACACATTAGTTTAAGGGAGGAGAGGAAACTATTCTTACCATACCACCATACATACATTTAACGGGTAACAAACCACTGTTATCTGAGACTTCATAAGATTACTGATTTACTGACCAACAGGGTTAAGTTTTTTTATTAACATGTTACTTTATAAGTGCTTATCATTTGTATAATTTTTAAGATGTTTCATCTTCATATCATTATTATTGGTTTTATATATTTATATTTTTTTTTATAGGAGGAACTTGAAAAGGAGCTAGAAGAATTAGAACAAGAAGAGCTAGACAGAGAACTTCTTGGGACAGGTCCAACTGCCGATCAATTACCTGATGTTCCTGCTACTCAGCTTCCTACAAAACCAAAGCCAATTGGTAATTATGCTTTATTAACAACATGAAACATTAATAACTTTTTTCCAAAATGATTTCAATCATGATTTAACTTTTAATTATTGTTCAAGATATCCTAGTAAAAATTCTTTGTTTCTATATTTTTTATCATATTCTATATTTCATTATAAGGATGTGTTAGAGAATAATTATCCTAGGGATAATTTTAAGGGATATTTTTCATTCATTTATTTCAGATCATAGGAATTTGCTGTTATAAACATAATTTTATTCATTTAATCGTATATGCTATATTTATGGCCATAATTATGATTTGACTTTTTTTATTTAGCATCGGAAGATGATGAAGAATTAAGACAATTACAGCAGTGGGCAACATGAGTGAAACATCAGTATTAATATATTAAATCATATTGTTGAAATTTATTATGTGTAACTACTTATCTTTTTTTTTTTTATTTTGGCTTTGTAACATTTTTAAATAAACTCGTTAAATAAGTTGTATTTTGCGATCCCAGAAATATTCATTTATTATGTTTTATGTGATCTATCTAGTATTGTTTTATACTAAAAAATAGTAACACCAATTTTAAGAACAATCATTCTGCCTTGTTATTGTTATGTTCTATGATTCATTTGATCTAGCTTGTAATATACTTAATAATTATAATATTATTTTAAATAATATTTTATTTATTTTTTAATAACAATTGTCTCTCCTTGACTTGTTTTGGTTGTGATAACTAGTTAGTATCATCAAAATTTAAGTAATAAATCTTATAGTTTTTTTTATCTATATTATAGGTGACATTTGGACAAGGGTTCACTTAAACAGCCGTTAATTGTCTAACCATACTTAGTTCTTCCTTTAATATATTTTGGCTTATCAAAACAGTTACCAGGAAGAGTCATGCTATTCTAGAAATACTAGACTAGGAATAAGTTTATTGATATTAGTCTTTTAGAAATCAACTTTAACCACTATGTCTAATATCCATGACAGTTATTACTTTATAAAGATCTTAGTTAATCAAATCTAAGATGTCTTTCTTTAATGCCTACGCCATATGAAATTCACTATATTGGAGATCAGGGCTGAAAGCCGTAATTCTATATTCCCACTTGAAGGCCAATAACAATAAATACTTGAGTCACACTGTACAAATAGGGAAGAAAGCAAACTCTGTATAACTTATTATTATATTTATTATGGACATATTTTGCTCACTAAAGTTGCTGTGAATTTGATCTTAAATTTGTTGCAATAGTTCATTTATAAAAAGAAACAGAAACAAATTCATTCTGTATGATAAACTTCAAGTTAAACCATGTTTAAACTAACAGCACCGTTATATTTCCTCTCCCCACAGCTGTAAGTTTTCTTAGTTTCAGCATTACATTATTCCTTCAGCCAAAGAAATCATATTAATCAGAGCTCAGACTTATCTCAATTAGACTCAATTAGGTTATTTATTTATCTTTTAATGTTAATTTCAAATAACCTTTAGAACATTATTATAATGTACCTTATAGTTTTGCCCAAATCACATCTTAAAATAATATTTTCTAAATGACAAAATAACTTTGATTCACTTAATCATAGCCAATGTAAAACATTTAAAACTATGAAAAAAAGGAGAATTTATATTTAGAAACAGAGAGCGTCTGCTATCTAATTTCGGAATCAAATTCTTAATAGCTAATAATATAGTTAATTTAAATTGTAAGATTGGATTAAACAAATTGAAGTGACACCAATCAACTGGGTTTAATACTGTAGTCCTTCAGGCTAAAGGGACGATTCGATGGACAACTCATTCACTTATACTATTTAAAACATCTTCACATTAAATACTTTTCAAGGTACCTGCCCTAGTGATGGTGCAATTCTGTGGGCACTAAGGTTGCAACTCCCCTAGCAGAAGGGCATGTAGTGTAGGTTGGTAACTCTACTGATCGAAACTTACTTAACCTGTAAACCAACAGTAGCATCAGAACTATATAATAGTTTGTCTTAAGGGAAATGGGAATTGATTTAGTGGTTTATTATTTGAAGGCAATTAATGTAATTTTCTGTTTAAGGAACTAATTAGCCTTCTTATTTCAAATTCTTTATTTTCTTAATTTTACATCAATTAATTAACAGTATCAATGTCATTAAGGTTTTTTATAAATTAAATGACAAAATTTCAAATGGAAATTGAACTAAAATGACCAGAAAAACAGCAAGAAATGAAAATATTTTCAAGCCAATTTGCCACGACAAAAACTGATCTGTAGCCAGTTTCCATAAATTTTCGATTGCCCTGTCATATAATGCTTAGGAAAGAGAAACACTAAAACATTATACCAACACTAGGTATACATCTAAGCAATTATATTAGTTTTCTATGACATAAAAACTGGTCTGGCGGCCAGTTCCCCAAGTTTCCATTGGGTTATGATTGGCAGAACTACTAATTTATGTCGGGAAGGGGAACACAAAAAAAAATGAGACCAAAATCAAGTAAATATATCTTACCAATTTTTTTCTTTACATTTTCAAGCCAATTCGCTGCAATAAAAATTGGTCTGACGGTTTCCATGGGCTTTCAATTGGTTGACAACATAATTCGTGTTTAGTAATGTTAACTCAAGAGACCAAAATAGAGTATACATGTATATTAACATTTTCAAGCTAATATGTAGCAACATAGAAATTGGTCTGGTGGCTAGTCTGACTTCCAGCTTGTCTATTTCATTTAATTTGTCCAAATCTCGCAAGATTAGTCCACCATTCCACTGAATGTGCTTTATTATGACCTATAATCTTCCATATACAAAGAGCAAATTTCAATTCTTCTTTTATTGGCACAACAGGCACATGAAGCTGCCCTTGAACTGCTCAACACCCGCCAACCATTTTTCTCTATCCTCAGTTGTCGCAGATTCCGCCTCACAGCATCCCTCGATCGGCCTACCATTTGGAATGTAACTGTACAGTTTATGAGGCACTATTTCCTCGCTCAACCTCATTACATGGTCAAGCCATTTTAGCCTCTGTATCCTTATGTACTTGGAGATGCTACATTCCTTATAGAGCCCAAATAGCTCATCATTTTTCTTTTTTCGCCAATTACCTTTCTCGCATATGGGCCCTAAGATTCTCTTCAGAATTACTCTTTCAAACCTGTCTAGCTGGTTAATGCTTTTATTGCTCAGGGTCCAAGTTTCTCTACCGTATGCAATGACTGGCCTTATCAGCGTTTTGTACAGGGTGAACTTGGTCATACAGCTTACAAGTTTGCTTTTGATTAGCCTTACAATGGAGGCTCTATTTCAAGGAAGAATTCTGCTTTTAACTTTTTCTTCTTCATCCTGGTTCTCATTGATAATAGAGCCAAGGTAAGAAAAACTTCTTACCACTTCTAAATTATAGAGGCCCAGTATAAGGCGACTCTGCAAAAGTTTCAATTCTAGTCCTCTTGAATTTCTCAATAGCTTTTGTCACAGTTAAACATCCTCCTCCCATAAGATCCTGCGCTCCTAACTCCATAACTTTTCCATATCAAATAGTGTCCTGAAATGATTCCTTTCCTTCTTGTTACATCTTTCCAAATATAACTTGCTCTCCTCTTTGGCTATTATTGGATGTTTCTTCACTTTCACCAACTCTTTTCTCCATCTACATCAACGATCTTCCTGATTCTATTCACCACTCGCATTTTAGTTATACTCTGATGATCTCTAAATTTACTTATCCTTCCATCCTTTAGAGATGCTCGAGGCCATTCAAAAGATACAAGATGGTGATAGTATCAACATACGGACATTAAACAATGATCTGAGGCTGAATGCTGGAAAAACTAAGCATCATTCAAGTGCAGTGCCTCCTTTGTTACCTCCCTTACTTTACCTCAATTATTAACCCATTCACTTTATTACATAGTAAAAAACCTCAGAGTCATTGTTGATCAGCACCTCTCCTTAAATAATCATATTTCCCAGATAACATGTAAATTTAAAACTATACTTAAGCCATTCCTCAGAAAACCCATCAGCTCCTAGTATTCTCTCTTGTTTTTCCCCATTTTGACTATGGTTGTTTGGTCCACGAAGCACTATCTGCTGGGCTAGAGATGAAACTGCAGAGATTCATGAGATTTATTTTCGGGCTTCCCAGGCCCTCTCATTCCTCGGTTGGTGTGCCAAGTTGAAGTGACTTAATTCAACTTTCTGACAGCACTACCTCCTTGGTTTTTTTCTTTACCAAAGCTTTAAAACTAAAAAATCCTACCTATCCTTGATCTCCTTGGTCTATGTTCATCCATCCATTCATTAAATAATAGATCCCACCAACTGATTTATATATGCTCTCTCATAGAACCATCTCCTTCAGCAAATTCTTTCTCATTTGTGTAACCTCCTTTTGAAATTATCTCCCCATCTTTATTCCTTAATCTCTGTCCATTCTTTCCTTTCATGCCAAAATTAAGAATAGTTCTTCCTTCACAATTCCTATTCCTTTACCTATTACATAATCAAGCTACCATGTCGATGTAAACAATCAGTAGAGCCATAACTTTAACTACCACAATAAAATTGTAATTTTAACCTGAGTACCACAAAATATTTAATATTTTATAAATTATAAAAACATATCTTTCCACTTCAATTGGCAAATGGATGACTCTAGTACAAATAGTACATGAACTCCCAATATTATTAGAAGACTATTGTATTAAACAAGAATCTATACTGGTATTACAATTATAGGATTGGAAGTATCTATTGTACCGATATATTAAATAAAATATTTGACTGTCCCAGAACAAAGTAACACCAAATTCGAATCATTGTAACACAAAGTTTGTACTGAACATGTGTTTGCCAGTTTTCTAGTTATCAAATCAATCATAGGAAGAAACCTGTAAAGAATGGATACGAATTTCACAAAAACAGGACAGAAAGTAACAATGGTTGTCACTGAGACTAAAAATGTTCTTCTCTTATACACTGAAACAATCAAGATTGTACTGTATGTTGTTTCAAATAAGTTTTGGATGTTTGTATTATTACAAACCAGTGCTACATACATCCTTCTTATATATTTCAAATATTACTTGTTCTTTTTGATGAATAAAATCATTTTATTTTTATATTAAATATAGATTTATCTCCCTTTCATATTAATTTTAATAATATTTAAGTATGGGTAAATTAAAAACTGCATACATGATATTTAACAAAATATATTTACTTTAATAAAAACAATCTAATTAACACCTTATAATTAGAAATATATATTTACACTATGTACATTTATGTTGCTTGACCATTTGAAATAAACTCAAGTTTTATCAATAATCACAATTAAAATACATGATTTTACAACAACAATCAAGTACTTCAAAAAAATAAGTAAAACACATGTTTCACAAACTTAAGCTTGATGAACAACTACTATTGAAATACATTAAGAATAAAAGTAAAAAGTATGTTTCACTATGACTAAGATGAAGAGATTACAGCAGGGGAGATCCCTGTACCTATAAACGCTTACCATAAAGTATTGGATGAACACTGTAAGCATCTGGTTGGACTGACATGCATAGGTCTTAAAAGAAACCAGTCAGATGGACTGTGCCTCCAAATGCTTATCAACTGCTTTGATGAGTTACAATTTCTACTGTTCACTTTTTCAGTGTTTAAAAACAAAAAAAATAATTTTGTTAATTACAAAACATTAATTTTTTAAAATGATAAAACCTTTATTTTTCTAATATTAATTTACTTAGATTTAATTACTTTTCAAATTATGTACTTTTATAAAGTAACAAGAACTTGAAGAAGAATGACCATTCTTTTTTATCTCTTTCAGACCTTTTTTTTAAGAAGCATATCTAAACTCAAATTTCCAAGCTGAAAACAGTGTGTATGCTAGAATATATATCCTGAAGTTGGACGGAGAGGGGGGAAGGGAGGAATTAAACTTAGTGAAAAGAACGATCCTAGCAGTAAGGCAAAAACATGAATGTAAATTTTATTATTAGGTACAACTATCTCCCCTGCCAGACAAATTTTATTCAACTATATTTTAGCCCATTCAAAATTTAAAACTTTTCTGTGGTTTCTTTACAATAGAAACCATTTATTCTCATATCTGCAACCATTTAAAAAATTGTTGTAGCTAAATCCAAGTAAAGGTTCTTCCAGATAAAGTTGATCTTCAATATCTTGACTACTTTCATTATGTGCAGACATTCCATCATCACTCCTCTGACTTAATAAAATCCAGTGTTCTTAATATATTTGACATTTTTCTCATCAAAAAATGTTGAGAGTGTGAGTATACCATAACTTCTTACCTTTAACATAGATCAAATCATTATAGCATTTAACATAAAACAGCCTATATAAATGCACACACACACACAAACAGAGAGAGGGGGGGGGTAGACCTTACAAAATAGCACTTGTAGCAACAGAAACTGTGTAAAGGCACGATGCAGCTCCCCACGAGATCAAATGTTGTAGACAGTATTGTCAGAACACTATTCCCTGAACAGGCGAATAGTATTAAATGTATAGACAATATATATATAATAGATTTCTACAAATTACACAGGAAGAGATAGAGGAAACACAACATGGCAAGGCACCAGGATTGGACGGAATTCCTAATGTAGCTCTGAAGGTGGCTCTCAGAAAATGGCCGGATCTTTTTATCGATCTCTTCAATTCGTGCATTTGTGAAGGCTCAATTCCGAACCTAGGAAGAGACAGTGCCCTGTACTTATTCCAAAGAGTAAGGGAAGACCCGCTAACCTATCGTCCAATTTGCTTATTGGATACTATGGGTAAGGCATTCGAGAAAATCCTTTCCCTCAGGCTATAAGAGTTCACGGAGAGAATTTATGACCTCTTGCGGGCTCAATACGGATTTCGTAAAGATCGATCCACGATAGATGCTGTTGGATTGGTAGTCGAGATGGCCTGCACAGCAATTGCAGGAGTATGGTGGAGGAGAGATGCTAAGTGCTATGCAGCAATCATCACTCTAGACGTTAAGAATGCCTTTAACACTGCAAGATGGACCTGTATGATAATAATAGATGCCCTACGGACTATGGCGGTACCACCCTATCTAATGAGAGTTCTCACAGACTATTTCAAAGTTCTGTTTTATTTTTCAGACATTGGCCAAAGGAGATACAAGGTGACTGATGGGGTCCCACAGGACTCAGTATAAGGGCCTCTTCTATGGATCATCATGTATGAAGCAATCTTGAACTTGACAATGCCGGATGGAGCCACAGTTGTGGGATTCGCAGATGACATTGCAGTTGTAGTGGCAGCGAAGTACTTGGAAGAAGTTACCCTCATCACTAACCAGGCTGTTGCTATGGTCCAAGGTTGGCTGTCTTCGGTAGGCCTACAACTTGCAGATCACAAGACTGAGATTCTCCTAGTAACAAGCAGGAAGCAAACTGAGTCCATCACTGTTACGGAGGGTAGGTATGAAATTTGTTCCCAGTCTTGCTTAAAATACCTAGGAATCATGATCGATGCACGTCTCCGCTTTAATGTTCACGCAGAGTATATCAGCGCCAAATCTGCTAAAGTAGCATCCTTTTTGTCACGCCTTATGCCAAACGTTGGAGGTCCCAAAGAAAGTAGCCGAAGGCTTCTTGCTACTGTTGTCCCCTTGATTATGTTATATGCAGCCCCGATTTGGAAAGAAGGGATGGTTACCAAATCATTCAGGAGACAGATGGTTTCAGTTTACCGCAGAGTTTGTTTAAGGACAGTTAGTGCTTTTCGAACTGTTTCCTACGAAGCGGTGTGTGTGATTTTCCGAATGCCACCTGTGAAACTCCTTGTTGAAGAAAGAAGCAGGTACTATGGACGACGCTTGCACTTTTCCAGAGAAGAAGAGCAAAAAATAACCATCGACCAGTGGCAGCATCGTTGGGAGGCTGCAGATTCCGGGAAGTGGACTCACAGGTTAATACCCGATGTTGGCACATGGTATGGTCGCCAGCATGGTGAGGTGGATTTTTACATAACCCAAATGTTGACCGGACATGAATGCTTTAGAGCCTACCAGTACCGCTTCAAACTGGACAACACTGCAGAATGCCCTGGATGTCAGACTGTCGAGGAAACCGTGGAGCACGTGTTTTTCACTTGCATTCGCTTTGCGGCAGAAAGAAGTGAATTGGAGAGAGTGTGTGGAGGGCGCATCACACCAGAAAACGTGGTGAGCTATATGCTACTCTCAGACCAGTATTGGAACACAGTGAAGAGATTCACCACAGTTGTCCTCAAGTGGTTGAGAGAGGAAGAGGGCTAGAAGACATTACTAGCATGGAAACGTGAAAACCATGCGAAGAAAGCGAGGCGGCACTCAGCCATTTCCCTCCATGAAGTAATGTAAAAAAAACACACACAGAGTATCCCAGTATGTCTGTTTACCACCATTAACCTCTATAATTTTTATAATTTAGCTGGGTCATAATAGTGGCATTTAGTGCATCTTCCTTACAAAGGTATCGTTAATTTTTTTTAAACTAACCTTCCTTAAGGTTTTTCAATTTCCCAGACCCATTCATTAAAATTTTCTACTCGTCAGGAGAGAAGGAAATTTTTAATGATTTTTGAGATTTACACCTTCAGAACGTGTCAGATCAAAAAAGTACCCAAAATGAATTTAAAAAAAAAAAAATAACTTATTCCATATTTAAAAGTGCTAGAGAATCAACAATACCTTTAAAAGATTGACTACATACCACTTATGACCCAGGAAAAATCAAATAAAAATAGCTAAAATTGTAGAGATTAGTGGGAAAGGTTGAACCAGCATCCTCAGACGACCTGTATATAATTAAGAATTTCAAACAGATCTACAAAAAACAAAATAATCTGTAGCTTTTGGGGTAACTAATGTAGATAACCCTAACAAGGATTGGAATTGAATATTATCTTATTTTGTAATCCAAAGATGTTAGGATATAATTCAAAATAATACAGGATACTTAATATTGTAAAGCTAAGTAATTTACAAATCCCAGAGAATTGCAATTTCTCCTCAATCATAGTAAAACATTAACTAAAAGGGACAAATAACAATTAAATATACTGCTAATCTACATATTCATTATGATTAATAAGGATATACCCTACAAAAAAATACCTAAGAGAAAAAGCAACTATACATCACAGTATATTAATAAGAAAAATTGTAACTGGTAACAAAACAGTCATAGAAAAAAACATTAGGACATCCAAGTCCTATCAACAGGAAAAATAACAAAAAGTTCTGTACAAATTACAGATACATATTTGATACCTCTCCTCATAAGAAATTGTCAAGTACAAGATAGAAAGGGGACATTTTGGTTCAGAAGACGAGAGTGGTTTTCTAAAAAAAAAAGTCATATATATAGACTACACCTTTACTTTGATGCACATTTTAGAAAAATCTAGGTACTTAGAGGAAAATTTGTAGTAAACATTGAACACAATATTAAAATAGTGAATAAGTTTAACTGAGCACATTTTTCCTGCCAACTTTCACCAGAGTTCATATATGCATTTCACTTACGCATTTCTCACCAAAGCGCATATTATACCCATGCATATTGGGTATGCAGTCAATGAAAAGAGGTGATTGCAAACAGTTCCAGGGCAACATAACACAGGAAAAAAAAAGAATGGTGATATTGATGACAGCAGTGAAGAAGTAATTAGACCTAGAAAATACAGGCATTTTATTCCAATTTCTTCTGATAGTAGCGATACTAATCAAAGTGAAAGCGATATTGACTGAAAGGGAAAAAAAACGAGGTGAAGCAACTATACTACAATGTAAAAATACTTCTGCAATACAGTACAGTGGAAAAATAAAAAAGATGTCAACATGCTGTAAACAATGCATAACCTAGAGTTTGCTGATACAGGAGAACAGAACTACAAAACTGAAGAAAATATTGTAAAACCAACAGTTGTTTTAGCCTATAATAAAAAAGAGAAATTAATCTGGAGTTAGGGGATGTAATAGCATACTGTATTCAATGAACAATGCTCATGTGGATCTTGGTGTCATTAGTTACCAGAGGACTCAAAACATCAAAATCAAATTAATTAAATTGAATAAGAAATATAAAAACCACTAAAATTATTTTATTAAATCAGAAAATAATAAAAGGACATATTTTTGAAATGTAATACAGAGTAATCTCGAAAATGCGAACTGATTGCTGCAGGGTTTTTTTTTGTTTTGTTTCTTTTTAAACCAGTTTGGATTACTAGAGTGTTCAGAGTACAGAAATTCGGATTACTGTGATGTATGTGATGACTGGCAAATAGCATGGTAAATTTAAAAAAAATAAAAACAAAACAATGAATAGCAACATTAATATAATATATTAAAATCTCACCTGTCTAACAAATGATTTTCATGAAAAGTGAATTCCCTGTCGGTTGAAAGATTCCAGCACCCTAAAAAAATGAAATTAAAATAATGATGCATGGTTGTAAAAATTAATTTTATTACAATATACATCAAATAAAGAGATATTATTATTGTGTATTAATATTGATAGTAATAGCTATGTTTGGGTGAGGTTCTCTGCCAGAAGACTCTAAAAACTAGTTAAAAGTAAGGGATACTATAACGAAACCTACACTGATTAGCAAAGAAAGATATCATAAATCAGTCTGATCATAAATTTTATGAACATTAACAGTGAGAGGGTTTTACCTTAAGAAGTCATCTACGTCCATTGTTCTAGCACGTAAATTATTTGCATTGACTTCCGTCAATACATTGTTTATTTTTTCTGTCATATCAAAGTTTGGTGGCAAAACCTAAAAAGTGAGAAATATTTTTAATATCAATCAAATATCAAATAACCCATGAAATTTTAATATTCAAATAGATAATAGTAAAATATTAAAAACAAAAATTCAAATGTAAAAGATAAGCATTACAATAATTAGCAAATATTATTTTATTAATCAAAAGTTTTGTAGAGGATTAAAATAATTATAAGAAATTGATTTGTCAAATACATGTATGCAAGGTGTTCAAGACTTGATTGACACCCCTCTTAATACCCATCATTTTTGAAATTTGGGTAATACTTGGTAAGGCACAACTATCCTCCTGAGGTTTCATCCCTTCCATTATATTATTATATTCCACCCCAACTTTCTACAGTACTTCTCAAGTAAACACAACTCTGTAATAATTTTCTATGGAATGGGGTATAATAAATATATATACAATATTTATAGGTTCGGGTAAGAAATGTGATACACAGTAATTTGAATGCAGTATAACCTTCATTGACCTCACTCACTATCCTCCCCTCCAAAATAACTGTAAAAACATTAGCTGATGAGTTTGGTAAGAGTGAACTAACTAGGCATAACTTAATCGAAAGAAAAAACAATGGCATTATTACTTCCATATCTTCTGTAGAATCCATTATACCCTCAGCTGCGAGAAAACTATGAAAACGTCATAATCATCTGACAGTATCAGTATAAATAGTTTAAACAGGAGAATACTGAATGAATTCGGATTTCAGGAACACATTTAATGGTCAAATGGTTGGCTTTTTAGAAAATTTTACACACAATACATATAATTGATAGAAATCTAAGGTGAACCTTAGAGTGGAGACTTGACTGCTGCAATGTTGTTTAATAAGGAATTAAATTCATTGATTTTCATTTTAAATCTATCGCCAGACGAAGTGTGCAGGGACAGATGATCATATAATTGGGAAAGCTAAGAATCCATCTTATAAAGAAACAGATATGAGATTTTCGATATAACCATTACAACCACCCAAAAGCTTGGTTTAAAAGTTATTTATTGTGAGCGGTTTTCATACTATCCGTAACAAAATTTCAGGATAAGAAAGGGATACCTAAAAGATCAGTACTGCCGGATAATTCCCCTAAACACCCTTCAGAATCCAAAGTATGGTCAAATTTGTTTCAATTAGATACCCCCTAATGTGACCTACTTAATGGACCAAGGCTTCCTGTTTGAAATTAAGATACAAAAAGATTTTTTTCTGTCGAGAGAAGTCCAGAAGAGAAGCCGAGCAGACTAAGGTGCTCTGTATAAAACAAACAAAATGAATGACAATGAAAAAAGAGATGAAGTTGAGGAAGAAAAATTAATTTTGAAACTAGTTGGCTACAGGGATGCTGTTATCACCTTCGAAACTGATGAATTATTATTTGACCAACAGTCTTCTAGCAGAATTTTTCCAAAAGATAAAATGAACAGGAACAAATTTCCCAGCTAGATCAAGAGAAGAAATATATAATAAATGCCATTCATACTACAATTAAAATTGCTGGGAGCCTTGAAATTTCATTGGAATTAGAAAAAGGAAATAAACATCAGTGGGTATTAATGATGAAGACTTGGAAGCCATTTCACCCGATGTAGAGGACATCGAAGACATCTTATCTAAACTCAAAAATAATAAATCACCTAGTAATGATGGACCCCCAGCAGGATTGTTTAAAGCAGGGCATCACGTAGTCGCCAGGGAACTACAGGACCTGATAGCTCAGATATGGGAGGAGGAGACCATACCCAAGGAGTGGAATGAGGCTGTAGCAGTGCCTATATACTAGAAGAAAGGAGATTCAATGATATACAGCAACTATCGAGGGATTAGTTTGCTTAACAATGCATATACAATTTTTTCCATATCCCTGTACAATAGGCTCCTTCCGTATGTTGGACAGAAACTGGGTGATTATCAAGGTGGGTTCCGGTCCAATAGGTCTACTATTGATCTAATCTTCGCCCTAAGGCAAATCTCTGAGAAGATGAAGGAATATCAGCAAACAACTTGGATGCTGTTCATTGATTTTCGGGCTGCCTATGATACAATCGTAAGGAGTGAGCTCATAGTGGCTATGCATGAACTGGGGCTTCCTAGTAAACTCACTTGATTAGTAAAATGCACAATGGTGAGCACAACCTGCCAAGTAAAATCCTGTGGGTTATCAGAGCCTTTTGAAGTGTAATGTGCCCTAAGACAGGGTGACCCAATAGCTCCTCTCCTGTTTAATATCACTCTACAAGCAATCATAAATAGAGCAGGAATAAATCAGGAAGGAACATTATTCACAAAGATGACCCAAGTTCTGGCCTATGCAGATGACATTGTCATCATTGGTAGATTCCTGCAGAGCATTAGGACTCCTTTCGAAGCGATGGATGTCAAAGCAAAAAGGATAGGCCTGCATATTAATGGAGAAAAACCCAAGATTATGCTGTTAGGTAAGAAGCCTCTGGACCTCAGGCAGAATCGCCTTGTAATGGGCTCCTATAATTTCGAAGTGGTAAGAAGTTTTTCTTACCTTGGCTTTATTATGAATGAGAACCAGAATGAAGAAGAAGAAGTTAAAGAAATTTGCTACTGGAAATAGAGCCTATTTCTCCATTGTAAGGCTAATCAAAAGGAAACTTGTTAGCCGTACCACCAAGTTCACCCTGTACAAAACGTTGATAAGGCCAGTCGTCACATACGGTGGAGAAATTTGGACCCTGAGCAATAAAAGCATTAACCTGATAGACAGGTTTGAAAGAGAGATTCTGAGGAGAATCTTAGGGCCGGTACGCGAGAATGGTAATTGGCAAAGAAGGAAAAATGGTGAACTTTTTGGGCTCTATAAAGAATGAAGCATCTCCTCGTACATAAGGATACCGAGGCTTAAATGACTTGGCCATGTAATGAGGATGAGCAAGGAAAGAGTGGCTCATAAATTGTACAGTTATGTTCTGGATGGTGTGCAGTAACATGGTAGGCTGATGGAGGGATGCTGTGAGGCAGGATATGCGACAACTGAGGATCCCAGTTACTCTTACAGAAGATAGAGAAAGATGGTTGGCGGCCGTTGAGTAGGCAAAGGGTAGCTTCATGCGCCTGTTATGCCAGTAAAAGAAGATATTGCTATATCTACACCTCATCTGATTTGGCTCAAATTATATTATATGTAAGAATCTCTACTATTATTATATTCTTCACTAATACTGCAAAGAGGGGAGCCTACACTTATATAAAATTTTCTAGCATTTTCATTCAAATTTTACTGAGTCAAGTTCTTAATATCTGCATATCATAAAATTTTAAAATTATAAATAAAGTAATATTTCTTTTTTTAATTATTTATGCATATTTTGTTATTTTTATTTTTCAAATTATTATTTTTTTTTTAAGCAAAATGAAAGTTGGCTCAGAAAATGTATAAATCAAATGCTTATCTATAATCATACTTTACACAAAAATCTTTTTTAATAATTATTTAATTTAAGTAGTTTTAAATAATTTTATAACTAAAATTGAGAATAAGAATAAAAATTAAATATGGAATGTCTTAAGAAAGCTATTAATAGAATTTTATTTTACAAAATAAATATTCTTATAATGATGAAACTGAGTAGATCATTTTACTTAATATCATAAAGCTACTTACAATATTATTTAGTGAAGCATAAGACTTATAATTCTTTTCCAGCACAGCAACAACAGCGGTTTGTTTAAAAACCGCACTTAGTTGTTTATTTTTTCTTATAAATGTGATTCGTGTAAAACCATCCCACTCTTTGAAATTTATGTCAGGTGGTGGGTTTTTAGGTTCTAATCTAACGACATTAGAATCAACCTTGGGAGGGGGCTTGAAGTTATTTTTTCCAACCTGAAATTAAATAAAACTTGTAAAAACATATAAAGTAATGTATCTATATTATATATTGATTATAAAAATAATAAAGGGCGTTAACATACTTTCATAAGTATATCAACTTTTGCCAAAAGTTGAGTATTAATAGATAATCTACAATATAATTTGTCGCCTGGTTTAGCAATAAGCCTGTAGGCAAACTCCTTTTGAACCATGAGAACTGCACATCGAAAAAAAGGTCTGTGCAATAAAAGTTTAAAAATTAGTGGTGATGATATCTGATAGGGGATATTGGCAACACATATGTTAAAAAATGGTAATTCAGATTTTAACACATCACCAACTTTTATTTGCAGTTTAGAATGGTATGGTGTGCTTAGAAACCTTTTTTCTAATTCTCCAACTAGCCTGGAACACAGAGTGAAAAATAGAAAATGAGGGAAAACTTAAAAAATAATTAGTAAAACTATAACAAATTATATTAATTAACATTATTTATTTAGAATTTGAATTCCATGTTTCGACTTCTTACAATAATTAGCTACCAAAAAAATTAAATGCACAAATAAACTGTATACTATACATAAATTTTAAAAAAATAAAGAATAAAATAAATCAATACCCAAGTTGAAGATGTTATAAATAAAAGCATGAATTTAAAAGTAAACCAATATGTTCATTGTGTTATCACTATGAATGGACGAGAAATTAAAGTCATTACAATTTTTAACTTAATAAAATTTAATGATTATTATATAATCATAAGCCCTAAGAAACTTAATATATTTACTTCAGTACACTGTATAACAATAATTATTTTGTTAAATAATCACTCAAAATTATTACTAACACTGTTACTTTCACTTATTCATTTTTCATTTCACCTGTTTATGAAATATATAAAGAGAAGTATTGAGATTATGAACAAAATTTTTAACAGAAATATATGTTTAAGTCCAAATAACCAAGTCTAGCAAAATGGTCTGTGTGTGTCTGTATATATGTAAACAGCCTCTATGAAACTGACTTTAGTAAGAAAAGTTGTATGAAATTGACATTAAGTATTTAAGATCGGTATACACCCGGGATGTTATAGCAACGTTTTTGCTAAAATCAACGAACTAAAAGTTGTTGCTTCATATAATAGATTTGACATTTTTTTACTATTTTATAAAAAACAGGTACAATGATTTTTATTAGATTGAACATATTAAAGTAAAATTAAGTGGAATTTAATTCAGCACAGTTTTATCCTCATTAAAACTATGTAAAAGTACTTTAATTTCAAATATTATTAAGAGGAAAACACTCTAAAGTACCTTTAATTTTGTTTATTTCAAATAGCTAACCATTTCTTATTGTTAGTTGTAATAAAAAAGTTATGTAATGACCACACGAGATATTTAAAATAAGTAAGAGTCTGCCAGAAATGTTAAAATAATTTTAAAAACTCTAAAAGGATTGGATAGAACAATTAAGAAAACTTTTTTAAATATTAATAAACATACTAATTATTAAATTATAGCTGTTAAAATAATGTTCCAGTGCTTGAACCAATAAATTAAATACTTTTGAAATAAAACAACAAACCTGACATCTATTTCATAGGCTAGAACTCGTTTTCCTTTTTCTAATAATTTAGCCGTTAGATTTCCCGTACCAGGACCAATTTCCAAGACAATATCCGTAGGATAAATGGATGCTTTTTCTACCATGCCAGTTATAATAGCAGGATTTTTGAGAATATGTTGCCCAAAATTTTTATTGAACATGATTCCTAAAATATAATTTCATATCCATTTCATCAAAAAATAATACCATTAGTAATTTTTAACAGCAAGATAAATAGATAAACATCATAGTACTGCAACCAATTTTACATTAATTTGTTATTTGTAAAATATAATATTCATCTGAGATTTAACAAGAACAGTACATAAACTATAAAATGAGAATAGACTATTGGTTTATGATATAAGTATACAAAAGAAACACAAAGTATTAGTTGAAGAACTCTAAAAACTTCTTGTCTACTATGAGTTATAAAACTAGGAAGAAAAAAAACCAAACAGAATCAAATGAGGGATTTAATTTTGCTAATTGATATTTATATGAAACAATTCTCACAGTCATGGCAAATCAGTTACTCTTTACAGAGACTCACACAAAAAATTAGCAAAGATTATTAGATTACTACGTTGATAACAAACTTGTTGAAAATCATATATTTACTTAAATCAGTAAGCAAGTCTGCTTACCAACCAATATTCAGATAGAGCAACTAGCATACAACAACCGCCATTCTCAAGAGCGTCTATATTATGAGAGAAATATCACAACATAAAAAAACATCAGCAACCTATCAACTTTATTCTACTACATCTTTTAATAATATTCCTCTCATTAGTTGCCAAGAATGACAAGTAAATTGCGGGAAACTTTCAAGCAAGGCTTCAAAATGCTCATTTAATAGAACATTTCTCTTGACTTTAAATTTATCAAAATAAACTTTTGTCTGCATCAGCTATCATTTTAAACAATGAGGTTCTACCAAACCATGAAATTTTTATGGAACCCTATTTCTATTATACAAATGTCAAATCATCCTAAACTCTCAATATATCATAAATAAACTATTTATAATCACCTCAATGTAAGTTATAAATGAGGTGATATTAGTTGACCGTAGATTAATATGAGAAGATGGTCAGGGTGCGGTCAGCAAATAAACAAAACCTTATTTATTTGTACCATATAAGTTTTTGTTTATTTGCTGACCGCCCTCCCCCCCGACCATCTTCTCCTCATCGTATGTTATAAATGTACGAAACATGTTATCAGTTTCTTCATAATTAACTGAATTAAATCCAGTGTAAGTTCAACGTACATTGAACAGCTCTGAGTGTAAACCAAGAATATTGGCACTATAACATATTATACCCCAGGGTAGAAAGTGACTCTTTAAAAAACCTAATTTTTTTTAGGAGAAAAAAATAATTACACAAAAAAATTCATTATTCCCAATGTCCTTAAGCAATTATAACTACAGTTAAACTGATGTTATTCCTTCCTTGAAGATAATAAAGGAGCACTATAGGAATACTGAAAAACCAAAACCTTGTTCATGGAAATGACTTTTCTGGAAGGGATGCAATATCATAATCCAACATCTAATGTTTTCCTATAATAAAGTTCTAATATCCAATAAATAGTCTAATACATAAATAATGTTCCAAATAAGCTTTTAGCTAAACAATAGAGCAACCAAAAAACAAACCAAAATTATAAAATAACATAAACTGAACACTTATTTTAATTAAATCATAAAAAATTATGTTCACCAAAACAGAGGGAAACATGATTTCAAAAATATAATCAGTTCACCATAAGATTACTTAAAATGTACACTTAATTGTAATGAACTCACCATGTTTCTCAACAGATTTATGAATTCTACTTTTTTTATCAACCTTAACTTTCCCCATCGTTTAGTGAATAATACAGTACACAGTTAAAATAAGGTTGTCACACATTTAAAACTCAACCACGCTGAAGACTCCCACTTTCTTACGTGTAATCAATAACGAGTCGTTCAAAGCTATGCAAGATCCATTACCAATGCCGTTCAGGAAAGCTTAAAGAGAACTTAAGATAGAGTAGAGCCCGATTGAAAATACCTATGCTTTAGTAACAATAGTTATTCATCAAGCAATCATTTTGTTACAATATAAATAATTTATTCTATGATTCTAACAAGGCTATTTAAGAAAAACTGTAAAATTATGAAAAAAACAACTTTCTAGAACATAGTTTCATCCATTCTTCTTCCATTCTTAAATACTTTTCGATGAGTTTATCATCTTTCCAAGGATCTTTTTGTCGTTTTTTTTTTTAAATAAATTTTTGAAAAACAGAATTATAGCCCTGTATGGAATAAAAAGCACGTACTGTATGATACTTATAAAATATATGTAAAGTGTACTTTTTTTACAGTAATCATGGATGAGTTGAAGAAACAAAAATCATCCTGCGAAGATTTTTCGTAAGCCTATAACAAAAATATTTAAAAATATCTTAGTTGTACTAAAATATTATTGATTCGTTGGCAAAAGAGGTTTTGTGGACTTAGGAGATTGTTTACGAGTTTAGAAACATTGAAAAGGAAGTAGTGTAAAATAAGGTGACATTGCACCAGTTTTGAGTTTTTTTTTCTATACCAATTCTTCATTCTCTGACATAGTTGAATGAATTTAGGGCTGAAAGATAAGAACACGTTCCAGCTTTCTATTTCGGTTCACAAAAAATTTAAGTGCTTGAAAATGGTGGGAAAACGTTTTATTTTTGGTACAATCTCGCTCGACACTGTGGGTCTGAGTTACCATCGGTTCAGTTGTGGCAATTCTTACACTATTTACTATAAAGAAAGAATACTCATAGTTAATTTTGACATCTTCTTTTAATAAAAAAAAAATGTACTTCCCAAAAATTAACACTTTCTTTTAAAAGTTTTTAATTGAATGATAACACAACTGCAACAAAAAAATTATAAATTTTTTAATCGAACAAAAACCTTATTATTTTTAATCTGAAAATTAACGTTTTTTATACGAGATGTCAAAAATAAATCCGCCTCTCACATCAAATTGTCGGTATGCAACTGACAGGACATACTGACAGGGGTACATTCTCACCACATAAAGTGAACTTACTTTCATTCTTCACATCAAAAGAACCAACACTTTTCAAAACTTGATGAAACAGTGAATTCTGAAAAATGATTATGAGAGCCATATATGAGATATTAGAGGAGTGAAATGATATTTGTTGATTTTGTTGAAGTGAGATGTAAACATTCATATTTTATTGTATACATGTTGCTCTGTGGCAAACTGTGAATATATCGAACCATTTGCAACGGTTTGGTAACAGTCGAGGAAGTTACCTGCTAGCTATTGTTTTAGCGTTATGTGTGTGTGTTGTTTATTCTCACTACAGTAAGAACATTTTATGTTATTTAACCGTAACTAATGTACTGGCTACAAATGTACCAAAAACAAAAAAAGAAATGAAAGAAGACAATAAAACATCTGCGTCTGAACCATTAGCTTGCGTTGAAGAACATGAAGATACAAAAAGAACATTTAAAAATGAGGTTAATTGTGATTAAGAATCTGAAGATGAAAATGGTGAAGCATTGGTGGAAATAAAAGTAAAAAATGAAAAGGCTATAGAAGAGGATACTGAAAATTTATCTAAAGATGAAAGAGAACTGGAAGAACAAGCTGATACAGGAGACCGAAACAATTTGAGATTTGAAACGGAAGAAAATCTACAGATACGGTATTCTAGCAGACTTGAAAGTTCATTAAGATGAATAGATAATTCTAGATAAAAGGAAAATACAGATAATTTAGAAGGAAAAAGTAAGAAAGTTGATTGTGAAGCAGATAATTTAGGAGAAAGTAAGAAATATACTAGTACTAAGAAGAAGAAAAAGAAAAAACAAAGAAAGAAAAAGGGATTCAGTATTTCAACGAATACAATTAAACTTTGAATTGATAAAAATCCTCAAATGTTTTTTCTGTGCACGAAACTAATATTGTAATTTAAAAATTATTTTATTAATGTATGTGAAATATTGTAAAATAAAAATTCTGCTAATCCTGTTTGTGTAAGAAAAAGTATGTAAAACTAAATTTGATAAAAAATGAATATTTAAGAGGGCGTGTTGAAGTGAGACGTAAAAATTGTATTTTTTATTCTATACATGTTGCTCTGTGGCAAACTGTGAATATATCGAACCATTTGTAACGGTTTGGTAACAGTCGAGGAAGTTACCAGCTAGCCATTGTTTTAGCGTTATGTGTGTGTGTGTTGTTTATTCTCACTACAGTAAGAACATTTTATGTTATTTAACCGTAACTAATAAAACAGTAAAAACACTTTATTTGTGTCCACCACCCTCACATTCAACAGATTTGTACATCTATACCGTTGTGCCTCAATAGGAAAACGGTGGATAAGAACTCAATAGGAAAAATAGGAACCTTTAACAAAAAGCCACCGAAGAACACTTATTTGCTGAATTCCATTTTGGCCTATTCTCATCCCGCGTGGCACAATCTCACCTCATTTCAGTGGCTGATCCAGAAATTTTCTCAGGAATTTACAGCATCGCAGTACCTATCACACCCACGAATAAACTTCGCAAAACATATACTGTTGTACAACCAGGATTAGCGCGCTATTGTGATAGTCAGGAATGTTGTCATGGAAAAATAAGAAGTATGTCATCACTTCAATGATTTGAAAATCCGAAAAGTTGGGAAATTTTAGAACCTAATTTACAATACAATTTTTGTTACAAAATATTAAATAAAGTGGTTATTATACTCAAAATAACTTATAGACGTTTTTTTGACTAAAAGTTGTAAAAAAAAAAAAGGAAAAGCTCCAGACCAACTGCCTAGCCTGCAGTAAGTCGTTAAAACTTTTTAGATTTGCCCCTTCCCCATAGTTAGATTTCGTAACTTCCTTGCTGATAGTTCTAACACGGCTGAAAATCTGCACAAGGAAATGAGCCTAATATAAAAGATCGTCAATCCCCTTCCTCTCTATACATTTAAAATTAAATGATTTAAATTTAACTACGCAATTAAATACTTTGATTTTATTAGGACAGTCTCTTATCAGGGCCTTTTTAAAAAACTAATTCCGGGTGGGACTGCAAAAACCCTGGTAGTGATATTCTAGGTCCTAGTCCGGCACCCTGTGAAGAAAATCCATAAAACATTATGGCCGATTAAATTACTTTCTTGTAGAAATTCTGGTTATTTTATTCTGGAAAATATTCCAATTTTTATTTAAACTACTGGTTCTGGTACTGGTAAAAGTAGGAGGCAGGAAAAAATCCAGCAAGTGGACCTTGTATTGATTTACAATCCTCAAGAAAAACCAATTGGGTGGTATACTTTTATTTCTTCATTTCACACTTTTTAGCTTTCCCAATGAAATTCAAAAGGGATCACCAATGGATGGGAGCTTGTATTCCAGGATTCTAGCCCAGACGGCCATACCACACTGATATATCAGATATATATATTCTTTTTGAAACTTTTATCCAATATTTTTGTTTTCTGAATTTATTAGTGGCTAGTAGATATGGGTTAGGGGGCAAAGGGAGGGTGTTTTCACAATTTAAGGCATAACTAGTTCATAGAGGTAGCTTATAACGATATTTTGATTGGTCAGTTTATGCAAAATTTTTAGGAAAAGGAAAAAATTTCAGGAAATAATCCCTAGACTTCCAGTAAGTTGGGAAATACGCTGAAAATTGGCAACTATAGAATTATCCCTCACCCCTACAATTTTTAGCAACGACTCTACATCCAGCTATTTCGAATTCAAGATTCTAATCCAATTTCACGAACCATGAATTCAACTTTGAAGAAACAATGCAATTACTAAAGGAGTTTTAGATGATAATAAACAATACTACTTCTAAAGAAAGTAAAATAACAAACTGAAATCCATATTTTAAGAGCTCAATTACTAAAGGTGGTACTATTTCTATAATTTCATCAATTAAAAATGAACCTGCGATTGTAATATAGAATTTAATCTCCAATGTTGTATTTTTAATTTGTATTTCTATTATTTATTTATTTTTGTTAACTTCATTGTAGTCATCCTATTTTTTTATTTATTTTTTTTATAAAGCTTCCCAAATCTAGTGTTAAGCATTTTTTCTACCACCATGTATGTGTACCAACAATGGTACGGTAAAGAGCAATGTGAGGATGCGTAGACCTTGACTAGATAAAAATAATTATGAGAAGATAGTTGACCGTGGATAATATATATGAGGAGAAGACGGCTGGGGGGTGCGGTCAGAATATAACACAAATTAGTTGAAATAACTTATTTAATAGTACCTTGCTCAGCCTCCACTGGCTCATTACCAGTGATGCGGCGAGAGGGTTGCGCTGGGATCTCTTGAGCTCTGCTCTACCCCTC
>NW_027114427.1:82249-87191 GCF_000696795.3 Halyomorpha halys | reverse complement strand
TCATTCATCAATATTATCGATAGCCCACAACTGTGTGGCAGATTGTAATATCTATCAATAAATAAATCTATCAAAATTGAAAAAAAAAATAGTACCAACGTTTCGGAATATCTATCCTTCTTCAGGGCTGCTCACCTGATGAAATCAGAAAGCCAAGTCAAACGGTGGGTTACATAATTATTCATAAGTAACTGTAACCGTAAGTATTCTATTATTAATAGTAACGATCTAAGAGATATTTAGGCAGCGTTCCAAACCACCCAGGAGGTCCTGCCTAGGGTTTCGCAACTCATTTTTTTATAGTGGATGACTCGCCTCACTAAATGCAGTAGCCGTTGCTAAGGACTGCTAATGCATTTATTGAAGCCCTGCGAAACCACGTTTTAAGAAAAAAATACTTTGCAAAAATAGAACATTATTGGTTTCCAAAAGCGTTTTTTCCGTCGTATGTTTTAGTCATGATTCGAATTAATGCATCTTATCCCTGTTTATTACAATCTTACTTTCTTATGTTTAATGTTACATGTTTTTTTTTTAAGTGGATGGTTCGCTTTACTGAATGAAGAAGCAGTTGATGCGGACTGCTAATGCATTCAGTGCACCTATGAAACCACTTGCTCGGGAAAAAAAAGTCTTTCCAAAGTATGAAATGTAGAAAATTTCCAAAAAGAATTTTGTTCAAAATCTAAAATGATACTTAGAAGCAACACGCTTACTTTTCTCTTGAACTAATCGCTTTAAACTAATTTCTTTATCACTTTGTCTAGCAACGTTAATGCAACAATGGTTTTCTTCAACAATCATATTAATTTTTATAATGTATTTAATCCCAAATGATATTTATAGTATATCAAAGATTCAAAGCGCATAAAGAATTTAAGTACGTGGTAGTGATCCTGACAGACCAAAACCAAGTACAGGCCGAAATAAAAAATTAAATTATAACAAGGAATGGGTTGGCAAAAAACACTGAAATCAAAGGAACCGTCATATGACAGTAACTGTTTATGAAATTATTAAAATATCAGTTGCCACCTACGGATGAGGAACATAGAAGAAAGCCAGAGATAGCCGAAAATTAGAGAGAGGAAAACGCTAATAAAAACAAACGGAGAATAAATGATCAGTGACGAATGAGGTAAAACTATGATATTTATAATAATAACTTCAGACCGGATTTTGGTGCAGTAATAAACCGAAAAACCGAATGTGTGAAAAAATTGTGCTGTAAAACCTAAATGTGTATAAGACTCCCAGTGCTTGCAATAATAAATTTTTTTGTTGAATTTATAATATTAATACATATAAAGCTTTCCTAGTAGTACAAGAGCCAGAAAGAAAAAAAGGCTGTTATCTCACCCCAAGTTTTGATTATTTTAATGAAAACTATGTATAATTACTAGTCAAAACTGATGAGTCTGCCAAGTATAGGTAGAGGGAATAAAAAATGGAGGCTGTTTTAAAACCTTAACAAAAACATAAATTTTTTATTCGGAGCTCTATATCTTAAAAACTGCCGACAACACAAGAAAATTTAAAAGAACATTTATTTCAGATACCATTGGACGTACAGATGTCTGCCAGCGCTCAAATTAAAGCTAGTTAAATTTACTATAAAATAGTTTATAACGTTTATCTTTGTAGGAGCATCTGTTTTTATTATATTTGACAAAATAAACTCAGGAAATGTTAATATCTAGTTGTTCGTATAAAATGTTGGGTTTTTGAAAAAATATACCTCTAAACCCATAAGACGCACATATGTCTGCCAACGCTTAAAATAAAGGAAATTTAACTTACTATAAAGTACTTTATGACACATCTTCGTACAGGTAGTCGTTTTTACGATGATATTCACATATGAATATAAATTTGGCAAATGAAAATTTGTCCAAACAACTATAAATCAATTTATTTTAGCAAATTTCATGAAAACTACTACTCCTACGAAAATAAACTCATTAAACTAGCTTTAATTTGAGTGCTAATAGACATCTGTACGTCAAGTAGTTTTTGAGATATAGATTTTTCAAAATAAATTCACTAACTACTGATCTTTTAGTACGTTCCCTACAACATTTTTATGAAATGTTGCTTTTTAAAAAGTCATATCTCGAGAACCATTGATAGTAAATAGCTCTAATAGGGCTTAAATTAAAAAGCATGTTTACTCTACTTTAAATTATGCTTTCTTAGATTTTGTATTGTAGTTGGTAGTTGTAAAGATATAGAGCTCCGAATAAAAAATTAATTATTTTTAACGTTTTGATACAGCAGCTATTTTTTATTTCCCCTACCTATACTTGGCAGACTCGTCAATTTTGTCTAGTAATTATACCTAGTTTTCAATTAAGTAATCAAAGATTGGGGTGAAATAACTGCCTTTTTTCTGAAATACTCTCCACGTTCATGCTAACATACATACAAAAACTACTCTGATTAAAAACCTAAAATTTTGATCATATTTGAAAAGCTATGAAGAAGGTAATGGTGTTAATTACATTTATATTCCAATTATGAACGATGGAATTAATTTTTTTTTCAATTAAATACTTTTTAGAACTCCTACCACCAAAATTCCCGTTTTAATTTTACCTAAATTTTAAAAAGTCTGTTCCTTCACTAAACATTTTAATAATTTAATATATATGTATATATTTTATAAGTTAATATGATAATTTTTATTTTATTTGTTTCTTTATTTTACACTGGAATACATTTTTTGGTTATAGATAGTATTATTAGTTGATTGTATAATAGCTATATTCAGTTAATTATATTTAAGTGAGTATTTTTTCTTCTCTTTTATGCACCTAGATTTTTTTACTTTGACTTACCGATGTATGGAATATTAAGTAAATGGAACTATTATGATCGTATAAAATTTCAGATTTGAGTTTTTGGCGGAGATATAGGTTGGAGGTCCCCTGAGTCCAAATAACCAAGTCATGCAAATTACAACAGCCTTTTTGTAAAATCAACCATCCGAAAGTGCAACTTAGAAGTATAAATTTTACACTTTAAGGATTTTCTCAAAAGCCGTTTGAATGATTTTGATCTCACTCGGTAAATCACCGTATAATTAATTAATCGTTAATACCAGATAGGTTTCACCCTCATTGAATTAGTCTAACAGGGCTTAAATGAGAGATTTTTAAAAATTCTTCCTCCAAAGTACCTTTGCTGTTACTTACTTGAAATAAATAACCAGTTCTCATTGTTGGAAATAAGAAATAATAGATAAATTCGAAATATTAAACAATTTGATGAGTAACTAAAGGTGTAAACGGGAAACAAAGGGATAGGAATTCGAATCGGAAAAAAACTAAACCGTCCGACCTCTTCCGATCTTATGTATTTTAGGCAGAAACGAGATTTATAATCATTTTCACAACGAGAAACCCAAAAGCACGAATTTCTATAATAAGGGAAAGTTGTATAATGAGTGCGCGCGCCACACCAGGTTTTTTAGTATTATTCTCTTCTTCTGTTCTTATATTTTTTTTTTTATTCTACTAAAATATAAGACCAACCACCTTTTTATGCCTTTGATTGTCACCGTCGTTGATACAAAAACACTAAAAAATTATTAGATGGTTTATTATTTATTATATCAAACAATAAAAGTCTGGTGTCCACCACGACTTTCCCTATATCACGACAGTCCTATATCACTGTTGAAACATTTACTTAAAACGGGAATAGGAAACTTAGATAGTTAAATCAAGTAATATTTAAAAAGCGCCTTAAATTAAAAAACAGTGTCAGACCCGCCACGCTCCATGGTAGTCTTAATCATCTTTAGTTTTAAAAAGACATTTATAGCCAGTATGTTGGTCGATTTACGACGTTTTACTATCACAATAGAGGAAATCAAAACACAAAAAATATTAGAGGGCAATCTTCCCGGCAAATCCGCCCCAATAAAACCCATTTTTAATTTTTTAATCATTTACTTAAAACAGGAAGAGGAGACTTAAGATAGTCAAATCGAGAAATATTTAAAAAGCGGCTAAAATTGGAAAACGGCGTATCCTCAGTAAAAAAAATGTTTCCATCTTTGCTAATATTGAGCCTATTTGTTTTTTATTAGCTTATTAGATAATTATGGGCGTCAATCTGTCTCAATTAATGGGGGGATTGAGATGAGTGGAAAGTCCCTCCACTGACCTCTGTAGTAGGGATTAAAAAATATAGGTCATAGTAGGTACATTAGGGGTGTTCACGATCTTTAATCTAACATGTTAAAGCGTGTTAAATGAAGAAATATTTCCTTCTTTTATCCTGTTATATCGTTTTAACAGGGTAGAAGAAGGAAATTGAGAGTCTGTTAATAGGTCTGTTAAATGGAGAATGACGTCACGCAACAGACCAATTGAGCTCGTCACCATTTTGTTTGTTGTCGTGTTAGGTTACTTGCTTGTAGTTTGCGTTTGTATTGTTTTGGGTGTTTTTATGACTAATAAAGAAATGGATGACAATAACAATAATTTAATGATAGTTGTCAGCTAGCTCATCTTGATTCTCTAAAGTTAGAAGGTCAACAAGGCACTCCGTGACCAAATTTCCACTTTTCACTCAATTTAGGCATGTTTTAATAAATTAGTTTAATCTTTATAAATTAGTTCTAGTCTTTGTAAGGAAAGGTTATAAAACAAGATGCACTGAAAATCCACATGGAGCTCTTATGCACTTAACATTTAACATGACTTTAAATAGGGCTGTTCACAATCCTATTCTTATAACACTTAACATGGTAAAACGTGTTGCATTTAACACAACATTATGAATATCCTAATAATTGTCGGAGAATCTACCCATTGATAGAACTCCAAAAACACTTCTAAAGGAGAAGATCTCGAGGCCATCTTCTTTTCAGACGCCTAGGAGGATTATTAGGTAGTGAAGGAGAAGCCAGGTTAGAAACGAGTTGGTTTGGGTG
>NW_027114427.1:74820-80669 GCF_000696795.3 Halyomorpha halys | reverse complement strand
AAAAGCAATTTTATTTTTGATGAGTAGATACCACTGCTTTGCTTTAATAGTGGCACATTGACATTTTTTTTTGCCAAAAAATTTTTTTTTATATTGTGTTTCATGTATTCCATTGGCTGTACCGTAAACTGGGGTTAATCTTTAACAAATCAAGCTTTAGGTAAGTCTGTAGGACGACCTCAGTAAAGAAAGCAACTCAGTTTAAGGTACTCTCTTTGAAATACGTCTAATTGTAAATAAAATCGAAAAATGTTTTTTTCAGATGTAACACTATTCAAGCAAAGCGGCGGTATTAACTTTTGAAAAAATAAGTTGAGAATTATGTGTTGTAATTATTTATTTTTCTAATTAAACAAAATAATTGGAATAACAAAAAATGTAAAAACGGTGATATATTAAAAAAATGTGTAAAAAATTACAACATAAAATGGTGAACTGCGTGAAATAAAAATAGTTAAAAATTGATAAAAATTACGAAATGTTCCTAGGAAGCATAAACATTTAAATGGAGGTTGTAAACAATAATATTTGATAATATTAAAATCCCATTTCTAATTATAACATTCGGAAATATACCCAGAAAAGAGCGTAACTATGAAATTGTCGCATCTACGTCATACAGAATATTTGATAATTTGCCTTGATATGTTTAAAGAAAAATACTTAGTTTAGTTAAATTAAATTTAGTTTAATTATTTTTTTCTAAATTTTACTTTATTCATTATCAACATACTGTTTTTGTCACAATTGGTGACATAAAATAATAGTGATAAATTGAATCACTATTATTTATTTATAAATACATTAAATAACAAAAATTAAAAAAAATGAATAGCAATAAAAACGAAGGCAACTAAAATTAAACTCAACCTTAAGTACGAAATTTACATGCCTAAACACAAGTATATCAGAAAAAAGTTTTTTTTTTCTCCAATGCCATTAGAACTCTTGACTTTATATTTTACACGAAAACGTTAACGATAAGAATGTAACACACAAAACAGTAAACAAAAAAAAAATCAATTTTTTTCGTACACGGAAAATACAGACCGATGTTGTAAAAAAAAACGATGTGTAAGTTAATCGGGGTAACTTAACTAAGCCACGATTTTTTCATGTTTTAAAAGATGTGTTTTTTTTTAATAATGATTTGTCTCTCTTAAAAAAAAAAGAAATATGACTTACTGTCTTTCCCATGACAGTGCTTCAATTATTATTAAAAACTCTTTTTAGATTTATTTCGATTTATGACCTGAACTTCTGTTTAATAATTTCCTATAAAAACAAAATAGCAATAAATATTTTAGTTGGGAACAATTCAAGTAAATTTAAAATTTGAAAATTGTATTTTGTCATTAGCATATTATTGAATATTTCGACTTTGGATATTTTATAATCATAATACAGTTTATTGACGAAATTTAATTCTATTGAGATTTTAAAATTTAACAGTATATATTTATTTTTAATACAATAAGCAAATGTGCTTTATGTCTGATCATTATGGTCAGTTTGGGAAGAACTACCCATTTATTGATATTTATCTGCCACCTTCTTTTTTTCCCTTAGATGACTAGGAGGATCATTGGGAAACGATTGGGAAGCAAGGTTAGAAACTAGATCGTTGAAAATAAAGCGTAAAGAATTACAAATATTTCCTTGTTAGCCATCGATAGTAGACAGGTGCCAATGTGATTTAACCCTATTTTAATAGGATCTTCCGCCCTATTTTAATAGGGTTTAAAATCGATATAGTATATAAATACTTCAGTCTTTCTCTATAAAAGAGTTGAAATAGGTAATTACATAAATTTCTAGATTAATATCTATAAACGACTTGTCACTAAAATTTAATTGAGAAAAAGAGCGTTTAACTTCCACACTTGTGTAATAGGCATTGTTTGAAACAACACAGTAATTTAGGATCTTATTCGTGAGTTACTCCTATTAAAAATGTTTTGCAAAATAAATAATTATTTTTTACTTCAAGTTTTTAATATTAATTGGGATAAACCCGAAATGAGTGGTAATAAACTTTATTTATTTATTAAATACCAGATCAGCCTGCTGAGCCTTACATGTTTAATGTTTTTTTTTTTTAATTTAATATTTGAAGATGAATATAAGAAAAAGATGAAGAGAAAGAAAAAAAAGAAATTAAAATTTTAGAGTTTCAATAACAGGACTGATAAATATAGAACTTATAACAGGATGTCCAGCCTGGGCTTCAGTCTTCGGGTTGTGGTTGGGTTTCACAGGTTGTAGGTCACTGCTCCTTTAACTGTAGGTAACTGGGAGTGAAACTTCATAAACATTTTTTTGTTTAAAACTGGTCTGACATATTAATATCTAAAGTGGCTTTTTTTAAAACGGATTGTGCATCGTCCGTAAGCAGTGATGGGCAAATAATAGCTATAGGATGAAACTAATAACTAAAATTGTGATGGAAACGATATTTATCAATGCTTCATAATTCATTCATTCATGAATTTAACAAGTATCGCTCAAGTCCAAAAAGTTCGCGATGTTAAACATGAACTATTTAATGTTAAAAAAAAAATTTGGATGAATTATTTCAATTAATAATGAGCGTCTGCATCAGAGGTTTCGTCCACCATGATATAAAAGAAATTATCAGAAATATTCGTTTTGATTATAACAATAATATTTCTAAAAAAAAAAACTGTTAATAATTTTTCCGTACAATACTTTCTTCTGGAATAACTCGATTTTTACATTTATTAAAAATTCAGGAAGAACTGTAGATTTTAATTTATACAAAGCTATATTTGAAGCAACCATTGAAAAGCATAAATCGGAACATAATTTTCGATTTTTAATAAATAATAAACTGCTCTGCGTAGTTAAATGGTTTATTATAGGTCTATAGAGAAAAAAACAAAATTAAATTAAATTAAAAAAATAAATCTGTACAGCTAGAACCTATGAAAGGCCAGGGGTGCATTATTTTTTAAGGAAGTGCTGTTCCAAGACCAACGGTTGTGCACGGAGGTGATTTGGTTTAGAATCACGCTGCACTTCAAAGTAAGGTTCCCCTCTTCACACTCTGGAGGGCTCCCGAACCCACAGGGCTCAAATCCGAATCCTCTGAGTCAGTAGCACAGTGCCTTACCACTGAGCTACCGACTCACAAAATATAACAAAACATAATTATCCATACATCTATTATTTAAACTAAAATAATTTATCTAAATCTTACTTACAGCATAGGGTGTACCAATTTGGAATTTTGGTATACTGTGTATAGTTTTTCATCCACCCATTCATTTTAGACGATTTGCTTTAAGCGATTTTGAACTATTTGTTTTCAATTTGACGTTTTGAACAAGTCAGAATACAGTAATTTATATCTTGGAGGGTGGGCGGTAAAATAAAAAAAAAATTAATATCAAAAAGTAAATAACCCTATGTTAATTCATGAATTCGGTGAAATTATAATTTATTATTTAAGTCCAGGAAAATTGTAAAAAACATTAAAATTAAATTTTTTAAAAGGAAGATGGCCACGGGACCTTCTAATTTAAATTAATCTTTGAAGTACCACCAATGGGTGGTTCCTTCCCAAGATTTTCAGTGTATATGAAACATACAATATATTTACCTACTGTATTATTTTGTACAGTTGTAAATTACATTAAATAAATAAAAAAAATTTTTTTTTAAATTAATTTCATGACTAAGCAAAACATACCAAAACGTGTAATAGCATGCAAAATATGCTAAAACTTGCAATTTCGTGCAGAATAACAATGCGTTACAACAACCTATTTGATATTGTTTGGATTAATAACGTTCATCAAAATCGAAGGAGATTATTAAACTATGGAATTTCCCAGAGGTCATTTGAACATGATCATGACGATTATTATATCACTATTCCTTTTCCATGTTTATATAAAAAGTAATCATAGTTACTTTAACGCAATTTGTTTCAATATTATATGGAATTACCTACCTTAGTCCAGATTATGACTCTAAGTCGCTTAGAGATCATAACGTGAATACATAAAATCGCACAAAATTTAATTTTTTTTTTTTTAAATATCGAAATAATGATAAAAATACATCATTTTTAGAGTTCGATATGCTAAACATCGTGTCCTCCGTTACTAAAAATCGATATCCTATCCATAGGATTATATCACTAATTGCTATTAGTGTATTATTTTGATATTTTTATCAATTAACTGTTAACTATAAAAAATAATATTGAATATCTAATGATTAATTAGTATGATAATAATTAATCTTAATCTAAATCATAACACAACAATAGTTTTGTGATTCGCCAAGGCTTTGAGATGCTTTATTCTCGGACTAACTGACTTCATGAACGTCAAATTCAAATTCCTTTAGGAGGAAAGATGACAAATCATTTTGGGAAAACAAAATCATCAAATACATATGCGATATATTTAGTTACAAATAAAACGAATCTTTCCGCGATGTATTATGAAGGAAAAAGTTTGTATATGAAATCTACAAATATGTGAGAAAAAAATCATTTTTTAAAAAGATGAAAGACTATTTTTCTAAACAAATACAAATTATCCGGTAAAAAAATTAGTTTTTCATTCTACTACGATTTTTCCGGAAGTTTAATTACGAATTAGTAGCGTTTTTCACTTTTTTATCCATAATTTGTATCGATGATTTCTAATTTTCCTTTGTCCTTTCCCTGAAAAAGATAGACTACAAAATAAGTTTTAACTATCTAGAAAGCTAAAAAAAATAAATACAAATAACGTACTACATTCCTGTAAAAATGTGTGCTCTCGTACATCATAGATATTTTATCTACATACATATACCTCGGTATGTTGATTCATTGATTCTGTTTTATTTTTCTTTACTCCCGATTCTTTCTTCCTCTTCATTTTTCCTGATGATTAAGCCTTATATTTCGTTGTACATGTCATCCACCTGTCACTTAATTTATGATTAATTAATATTAAACATTGCCAATCTTTTTAAAAGAAAAATACCTTTTACTTTAATTACCTGAAACAAATAATAAATCATTTAATGTACACTAAATCTATAGTCATAGATGTTTGAATTGAAATGGGAAAAATAAAAACAATAAGACCTTGATTTTCGGAAAAATATTTTTTTTTTTTAAATAAATATTTTTAGAAAAGTAGAGGTTTTTAAAACTTCGATTTTTTAAAAAAATTAATATCAAAAATAAATAAAATTAAATAAATGAATTCTATATATACGCAATTTATCATCTGAATTTTCTCCTCAAAAACCGGTATGAGCCTAAATTTCGATAGTGTTAAATTTCGGTGGTTATTAAACATTAGTAAAAAAATTTATCATTTTTATCTTAAATTTACCACTTGCAGATCTGTATTTACCATATACCATGGTCTCTGTGAATAAAGTTTCGAAAACTAAGATAGGTTGGAAATGTTTATGCAATAACTTGGGTTTAAGTGCAAAATCATAAAAACATAAAGTTTCATATAGTTTTATAGTTATTGATATTATGTTGTACAGTACCAGTGTTGCATTTCTACTAATGCAGTTTTGACCAACTCTCCAGAAGATATTCTAGAAATGTTTACTCTAGATCTAGAAAAAACCGTCGTATACTTTAATTTGTTATAAATAAATATATTTTGTGATAGTTAATCTACCTTTTTAAATTTAATTTTAATATTTCTCTTTTCATTTAAGACAAATGCATACATATATTTTATACAACATTAAAGATTTATATGCAATGTAGTTCATACGCATCGTTTTTACGGTTAAATTTTTTAATGTTAAAATTATTTTTATCTTGTCTTGCTTATTTTTAAATTATTAATTTTTAATAA
>NW_027114427.1:71839-74405 GCF_000696795.3 Halyomorpha halys | reverse complement strand
CTTTGACTACCAAATTTATTATTATTAATTTTTGATATAGGCAAAAAGTTTAAATTACTGGTTATACAAAAAATACGTTTTTAGAGTAAGTGTATGGAATAAAAACCACTTTGGTTTTTTTTATATAGTCATTAATCTGATTGAAACAAGTTTGTGCCTAAGAATAAAATCGTAATTTTCATATCGAGAATTTTTTTAACTATTCTGATTAATTATAAAGATAAATTCAAGGCAGTGATGGAGTTACAGACAGAGGTATTTCTGTAACAGAAAAAATATCAAAATACTTTTAAATCTATTTATATAGGCTACAATCATTGTAAGTGGAAACATTTTCAAACAAATTTCAGTCCATCTGGGACTGATAAAATTTAATTATCTACCAAAGCCGGGATCGAACCCCAACAAAAAAAAAGATTTTAGATTTTGTGGATTATAAGCACTAAATTTTCTCCCATACACGTTCAAGCAGACTTATTTAGAGAAAATGAATTTTAGATTCTGTTAACAATCAGGCCATACTTCATTAGTTTACATTGTTTAAACTTTAGAGTGTGGGTCATATAAATATAACGGTGAATGTGCCAAGCGACTAACGGTACAAGAAAGGCACCAGTTGACAAAGTGGGCTGTTTCTATTAAACGAGCTTAAGAGATCCGTTAGGTTTGGGGGGGAGGGGTTGCAATTTCCAAGTCGCGAATCCTTTATCAGGTTTCAGCTTGTCAACTCTTTCAGAAACTTAATTACCCTAGATGCATCTCATATTCATGAGGATGTTGACTTGACAACGATTTTTCATTTACATATAGATTGTTAATGACTTAGAATAAAAAAAATTTATAAACAAGTAACGGTATAATTTTAAAAAAGGTTTTCACCGTTCACACCATTGATCCAACAAGTCAGCAACCTTTTGGAAGGATTTGTACTATACAAAAGATAGTGAGACACGGATTAATTTTATCCAATTATGAACCATTTTTGCATTCAGTGGTTCATTATTAATGAATAATCTTCATGCTTCCACATCGCTGGATTATTACGCGTTTCACTCTACAAAGCATGCACTTGGTGACAACCGTATATGAATGGCTTATACTTTCAAAGGGATGGCAAGTCACGGATTAATATATAATTGTAAACCGATTTTTCAGTCATTCATAATTATCATATTCATACCGCAATACCACTATATTATTATTATGCGGTTCGCACTTCAATTCTCAAACATGGCAACCATTTTCGGAAGGCATTGTACCTTCAAAGGGATGGCAAGTCACGGATTAATATCTAATTGTAAACCGATTTTGCAAGTAGTGATTCTTAACAATTCTTTTCACGATACCATTATCACTGCATTATTATTATAACTCGGTTTGCCATTTTATTCACGAACATGAACCTTCAAATGCATGGCAATACAGGGATTATGTTTATGAAAATTTGAAACATTTTTTCATGCAGTGAGTTATAATAGATCATCTCATTATGAAGCCATCCAACGGACATCACTACGCGGTTCACAATTCAATGTACCAACTTGATCCATGCGTTGACTAATAATAAATCATATTTATGTTGAAACTTTTATTATGGTTGTGATATAAACGTGTGTGTGTATAGTTTATATGTGTATGCGTAAAGAATATGAGAGAGCTATTTTCTTAATAGCTCTATACCCCCCCTCAGGTACACATATCGTTTGTTTGCGGAACAACAGACAAACAACAAAATTCTTTTATTTCTAATTCGTTTTCTATAGACTGACAAAAACTGATAATCTATAGAGAGACAAAAACCCCTTTCCACGGCAAGCTCTTTGAAACACGTCTATTTCAAAATAAAAACAAAACTTTTTTTTCAATATGTGCTACTATTCAAACAACAGAGATATGAAGTCTCAACCCCTAATTATTTACTCTAGATAAAATTCAAACCTAATTTATTAGTTGATGCAGGTATAATAAATCTTACTTGTATTTTTTTTTATAATTATTATTTTTTTTTTATGTTTGTTGATTCTTTTCTTCATATATTTTTTTAAAAATATGTACAGTACAGCTAGTATTATTATTTTCTGAGTAATGGTATGAATGAATTGTTTTCCATAACATTCAATAACATGCTTTAGTAACATTAAAAAAATAGGGATAAATAAAACTTTTTCAATTTTTTCCCTTAATTTAGTTTATTGGTATAACTTTGATAAATTTTACTTTTTAATTAATATTTTTATAGATTAATAATCAGCTAACTACGTTGTAATTTATGAAATGGATGTAATATTATTCACTTAGAACCCATTTTTCATAAGTATATAATCAGAGAGTAAAATGCATTTTTTTATTTTTGTATTCAAGTTGAATTTTGTGTCACGACGAATATTCTGTATTATAAAAAATAATGTACAGAAATCATACAGTATTTGATCTATGTATTTTATTCAGCAGGATTTTAATTGATTGTAAACCGATTTTTCAGTCATTCATAATTATCATCTTCATACCGCAATACCACTATATTATTATTATACATTAAAGATTTATATGCAATGTAGTTCATACG
>NW_027114427.1:67838-71643 GCF_000696795.3 Halyomorpha halys | reverse complement strand
AATGATGGGGTTCATTAAACATCCGGATTTCTGCAAACTGGATCCATACCACCCGTTAAATGCAAAATAACCTGCCTAAAATGCAGACAAGAACTGGAACCCGTTCCGCTATACGACAAACCTGTCCTTAATAAACAATTTATATTAGCAGATTTTTTTGGAGATGTCAGCCAATGTCATCCCCCCCCCCTAAAAAATAAAAGGAATATTTAATAGCTTGCATTATTTATTGAAACATAACCGCTAAAGTTTAGAATAATTATGGTTTATTATCCTTCACATTAATAACTTACTTTCCTTTGTTTCATTATTGTAATATACCACTTAAAATATACTAAATAAAAAATCTACCAATACGTTAAGCTGTGGAATCACATATCCTTTATTGTTACTTATAAACTGTTGTCAGAATTTTAGCATTACTACTGGAAGAAAACTATTTCACTTCTAATGAACTGAAATAAATTTTTCATATATTGTCTTTTTACACGATACGATCAATAAAACGATCAATAAATTTTGGATTTACAGACCCATCAGGGGAAAATCGATTTTTCCGAATTTTGAAAGTTGGGATATGATACTTAATTAAAAATTTCGTAAGCTGAAATCGAATCAGCGCAGTCGGCCAATATGACAGATTTAGTAGCACATTTTTTTTTTTTTTTAAGGCACAGCGAAGGTGATTTTTGCCTAGTTGTCTACAGGTGACCAACCTATTATAACCATGGTGGGGGGTCAAATTTTTCATTTTGTAGGACCGCCTCTCAATGAAAAAGTCAACGCCCGGATTCGTACCAGCGCCGGACGCAGATTTCAGAACGATAGATCTAGGCCTAACCATCTGAGTTTCGGACTGTACACAAAATTAATTTATTTATTATACTGCTCTAAAAAATACAGAACTCGTAGTTTTTGAGATACAATATTAACATTGCAAATATTGATTTAAAAATTCACTTTTTAGCATTAGATAGTATTGGCTGGAATTTAATTAAATTTTATAATTTCATCCCCAAAGGAATATACGTTACCCGATTTGTACTAATTCCCAATTTCCTTAAATTTTTAACCAAATCAGACAAACCGTTCTTAAGGTGGTTTCAAAGAAAATAAATTTGCACCCGCGTAAGCAAAAATAGAGAATGTTATTTCATGAAATAAATACTGGAACATTTTTACACTGATACCCAAATTTTCTTGCAAATTGGGTCAAAATCGGACCAGCTATTTTCTAAATATAGGTCTGACAAAAGAAATACGTTTGTGCATGCGTAAGCGACAGTAGTTGAAATAGATATGGAACAATCCATATTACAAACTCCACATCATCGTGCCCGAACCTTGATTTGACTAAAATCGATTGATATGCACGGAACCAAATTTTTTCCATGTTATCTATTACTTATTTCGAGTGAAATTCTTTTTTACCATTGAAAATTCCATTATCATGCTGGGAAATAAAATAAATTACTATAGTTTAACTGTTAAGTTTTAACCTCTGAATTTTTATCTATTCTACTTTTAAAACCACTTGCTTACGAGAAGTTCTAGGTAAGTTTTGATGATAAATCACTCAGCAAAAAAGTTCATAACTCATTTTCTGATTTACACAAACACGTTAGCCGAGCATGGGGCATCACTGCATTCCACTAATGTTTTAACTTAATAAAAACGATTTCTGGCAGTTTCTACTACAAGCAGCCTTATTATGCCTTAATTATGCTATCTAACGAATAATTGGTGCATTCAATACAGATGCATACAAGAGAGATGTTTTCATGCATACAAGAGAGATGTTTTCATCTAGCTAGATCTGTCATTTGGTCCACTGTACGACATCCAATTTACTTCAGAGAACCAGAATATTTTTCTTATTAGTTAAAATTATTTATTTCAATGTAGGATTGTATTAAACTCTTACAAACCAGTAATGTTTTTTTGTTTTTTTTTGTGTGTGTGTTATTATGATAGATATTTCCACTCCGTTTTATTTTTAACCTTAACCTATAAAAAAAAAAATTATACGTATAATAAATGAATTTTTACTTTGTAAGGAAGTTACTGACCAACTGTTGTACAAGAAAGTGGTTTCGTCAGAATCACACTCCATGTGATTAGTGCTTATTTTATTATATTATTTTAATTTATAATTTTTTTTTTTACTATTATATTAGTTTAAAATTTTACTCATTTTATTTTATCCTTATTTCATTATGTGCATAGTTTGATTATGTTAATTTTATTCATCTAACTGTTTTTATACATATAGAGATTTTATTTATTCATATTTTTTTTTTTATATGATTAGTGCTTATTTTATTTTTATTTTTTTAGTCTTATATATTATTTCAAAATTTTACTTATTTTATTTTATCTTCATTTCTTTATGTACATAGTTTGATTATGTTTATTTTATTTATCTTTCTGTTTATATGCGTGTAGAGATTTTATTTATTTCTATTATTTTTAATTTTAGTATCAATGTGATCATTTATCACTATTAATTATGGCCCAAGGTTGCGGCAGATTATAATATTTGTGAATAAATAAAATTAATTAATAATAATAATAAGAGAATCATGCTCGACCGCCAGATTTTTCCTCAATTAAGGGTACCCCAGAGTGCTTCCGAACCCATAGTGTTGACTAACGGCCGAAGTAACAGGATCATTAATTATCTGCCTCAGGCGGATTCGAACCCCAGTCCTTAGCTATCTCGCTCCCCTATAAATATTAGATAAGATATTTGTTCTAGTAAATAACCACTTAATAGTGTTAATGTCGCGACCCATTGTTTGGTAGTTCCTTATTATCATGAAAGTTCTAATGTAGATAGGCGAAAATTACAAGATTACATGGTCAATTATATAAATAGCTGCTATTATTAGTAATGCTATAATAACAGACACCCAAATTGGCGACGGGAAATTGCTACTTCCCGCTTCGTTAGAGAGCTTGCATTTATCGAGTCAACCAGTCTTACGAAGTCGTCTATAAGATGGTAGGTAATCAAGCAAAGTATAGACACGCGCGCATACATATATAATGCTTCTTGTCTGCATATATTTTATCTGATCTATTACTTTATGACGTATGAATTGGCAAAGCATTGATTATTCACTAGTTGAGAGAGACTTGTTAAAATTTTCCATAAAGACCTCAAAGTTCCCTATCTAGTCTATCTAGCCTAAACCAGTTATCAATTCTTCCATAATAAACTCTTAACCATCCAAACCCAAAGGATTCAAACCTTGCTTCTTTTTCTGTCCTTTATGGTCCTCCGAGGCGCCTGAAAAGCACTATAACTTATTACATAAACTTATATTTTAAGCTTAAACGCAGTTGTAAATTTCAAGGAATAGAAAGGATTTTCCAATAATTTTCTACATTTCAATGTTAATTTATACATTATCGTTTGTTATTCTTACTTAGTGGTGCATTAGAAGAAAAAATCGAAGTAGTCAAGTAAATAATTAAGAAAGGCAATACTCAACATTTATAAAGATTACGATATCATTATTCCTTTCTCATGTTTGCCTACAAAAAAAATCACGGATATTTTTTAGAAGTTTGTTTCAATATTATCTGGATTTATTTATCTTAGTCCAGATTATTACTGTAAGTCACATTGAGATCATGAGTTATATTGGAGTAATATAAGCTCATTTAATATAAACGCATAAAAAACTTTTTCTTTTTTTTTTTAATAATTTATTTATTGTTATTTACAACTGTATAAAAATATATACAAGTAAATTTGCTGTAGGTGACATAGTGACATGATACAAACATGTGGAGAATC
>NW_027114427.1:59326-67788 GCF_000696795.3 Halyomorpha halys | reverse complement strand
AATTTATTTATTGTTATTTACAACTGTATAAAAATATATACAAGTAAATTTGCTGTAGGTGACATAGTGACATGATACAAACATGTGGAGAATCCACCCATTGATAGAACTCCAATAACATTTCTTAAGAAGACCTCGAGACCATCTTCTTTTCAGACGCCTAAGAGGATTATTAGGTAATGAAGGAGAAGCCAGGTTAGAAACAAGTGGATTTGGGTGGTTGAGAAGTTTATTATGGAAGAAATAGTATCTGGTTATGGCCAAATCGGCAACATATGGGACATTGAGGTCCTGATGGATGACTTGATTTGTGACAAAGTAATGAGCATTAAGGATTTTACGAAGGATTGGAATCGGGAGGAATTTGATGGTGAAGTGAAGCCCCAAAGCTCAACTCCTTATGTCCAGATAGGACTTATAATAGTCATGTAGATCAGTCTTTTGTAATGGATTGGCAATTTAGACCGTTTGTATAGTAAGTGCAGTAATAGTCGAAATCGACGTGCAGTTTCCTGTCTTTTCAGTCTTGTATGAGGATTCCATGTCAGTCGTTTGTCGAGATGTAGTCTTAAGTAAAGGATCTGTTCAGGAATAAGTGGGGTATTATTAAAGGATACTGTAGGGCAAGAGGTCATGGGTTTACGACGAAGGGTAAATGTGATTTGGTGGGATTTATTGGAATTAATTTTAATCCTCCAATTTTGGCACCAGCCTTCAATCATAAAAAACTATATATATTTTAACCATGTTAAGGAGATAAACCCATTAGCATTTCGGAAAATATAAGATTAATAAGAAAAGTTGAGATTAAATATAATATTTGTATATTAAATAAATCAAATGGTATCCTTGTTTAGTCTCAACACCTTTTATTATATCAATAGTTCAACGTTTCGGCCAATTTGGCAATCCTCAAGGACAACCTTCAAATTTAAATTCTCACCTCACATCAAAATTTAAAAATGTTTTGCAGGCTATTCTGCCCAGGTCATTAATTATAAGTCAACCACACCCTAATTTTTCAAAACTTCGTTAATTTTTAAAACTTTTAATTTTCTATTAATCTACACTATTACTATTGTATACCTGTAAAACATTTTTTAAATTTTGATGTTAGGTGAGAATTTATATTTGAAGATAGTCTTTGAGGATGTCCGAACTGGTCGAAACGTTGGACTATTGATATAACAAAAATTGTTGAAACTAAACAACGATACCATTTGATTTATTTAATAAATAAATACCAGTCTCAAGAAATAGAAAAAAAATTATTTAAAATAATATTTGTAATCAAATTTGTTTATATCTAAGTATTCATAGTAAAAATAATATGGAAAATCTTTTTAGACACAGACTAAAACATTACACAAGACTTGTCTCATGGATTAAATTGTGGGATTCTCCAAGGGTTAGAGACATTCTCGAAACAAATAGCATCGTGAATTTCTAATTACCCTTCAGGAGGAAATATAAAAAATCATTTTAGTAAATAAAATTATCAAATCTTTCTCAATTATAAAAGAATAATGAAGAAAATAAAATTTTAAAAATATGTTGTTCCTTTGTTGAAGGATGAGTTGTAAAGAAATGGAAATCATTTTCTTCAAACAGCACGAATTGCCAGGCAAAAAATTAGTTTTGTTTTTTTTTTGTAATACCGCGATTTCCCCGGAAGTTTCATTATAAATTAGTTACGTTTGTTACCTATTTATCCTATAGCACTTAATTTATTGCCTTTTCCCTGAGAAAATATTGGTAATCATGAAAGAATGATGTTAGTGATAATTTCTTTTTTCTATTTGTGTGATCATGGTATATTTTAATATCATCGGAAGACTTTAAAAAAAAGACCTAGTATTATAAATGCCTAACCAGTCAGCATTTCACCTATTTCAGGACAGAAAAAGAAAAAAATAGCATGAATGTAGAACTGAAACAGCACATCTCATATCAACAGCTAACCAAATCTATATCGTAAATCACTCTCAGACAGTTCAGTATATACGGTTAACTGTGTATAGTACATGGTTTTTTAGTTGTTGGTGTGAGATGTGCATTCTCTAACTTGCAATTACGTTTTTTTTTTGTTTTTTTTTTTTCTTATATTATGAAGCCTAAAGGGATGAAAAACTAACTTGTCAGTTATATACTGCTTGCGATACTTAAGGTTTTAGGATCTTCTTGTAATATAGAAGTTTCTATCCCATATATATTATTTAAATTATTGTATTACTTAGGACTATGCCTTTAAACAGTTCACTTTTCTTTGTTACGTATAACATATGACCAATGTCATTTTGGTGAAAAAAATAATTAAAAATTAACAATTTTGGAATGAAATACTATTGACGATTTTCACAGTAAAATATTTTTATTTTTCTTATGTTTATATCTACGGGTTGTTTCTGAATTATTTTCTATTTCAGATATAGAAGGGTTTTATAAATTAGGGAAAGATTAAAGGATATTATGAGTCAGTTTGTAAGTGCATTCTTGTACAACTTCAATATTTCATTTTTAATATATTGTAGTTATTCATGTGAATTATGAATAGCTGTTTACAATTCTCGGACAGTTTCGGAATACTTGTAAATTTGTTAGAAATCATTAAAGCTTAGGACAGGTATATGATATGTGATAGGTCTTAGTACTGATTTATAGTTTATCAATTTATTATTTGGCGATAGTTTTGAATACGAAACATGACAATTCGTACATCGTTTTTCTAATATTTTCTAATTTTAAATTAATATGCTTGCAGAGTAAAAGTTTATTTTCCAACGTGACTCCAAAGTGTATTTACGGATTTCGTAAAATGGATAGGAGTATCATTTAAAACTATGTTTCAGGGAAGTATAGGTCGTCTTCAGTGAAATTATAGCTTCTGTTTTTTTTGTTTGTTTTTTATGTAACCCTAAAATTAAAAAAGGGAAACGGTAGCAGCGTGGCAAGCGTGGACCCAAAGGTTGCGAGTTCGAGCCCGGCCCCATCCGGGATTTTTACAAGCATAAAATTATACAAAATTCACCGGGCATTTGTTAGGCCCGTTAGCCAATGGGTGGCACTCACAAAAAATAGGCATGAGAGTGACGAACCGACCACTACGAAAAGGAAATTAGGAAATATATCCCGTGAGTTCTTAGACCTCCATGGTCTGTCGCCCATATAATATAAACCCCACCTTTTTTATGGTTCTTAGATATTTTATTGAAAGCTTCTTTTAGTCTATTTATGGTAACGTTTATAACGTCTTTTCATCGGCAAACAGAAATTTTTATAACACTGGAAGACAACCTATATCCATATTTTCACAACCGAACTCATTTGATTATCTTGATGATTTTTTGGAGTCATTTTGTTTCGATGTATGAACGGGTCTATCACTACCTTTATTCAGAATTATCACAGCAATGATTCATTAATTAAAAATCTCGACGCACAGGTTGCTTAATGAGAATCTTTAATTCGAAACTTGCGGTCCCTTTGCAACGCGACCTTTTGTCTGTAACACTTCCTTGATACAAAAACTTCCTCAATCTAGGACTGTTATTTCGGATTCGATACACGCACAAGGGAAGGCGAAGTAGTAGATGCTCTGCCAATTCGCGTCAGTCCTCGACAGCTCAAGAACACTAACTCTTGTCCACTCTTTTCCAGTACAACGCTACCATTCATTGCTATAAGGTTATTTTTAATTGGATCTAATATTAAAATTAAAGTGTGATGAATTTTATCTCTATTATATTATATTTTTATTTAAGTTTAATTAACTATACTTTTTTTCTGTTTTGTTTTTTTCAGATCTAAGAAAACTTCCTTGAAATAGAAGAGGAAATAGACCTTTGAAGAAAATGTCGGTTAATTATCTACTTTTCTTCGGAATCATAGCTTCTTTTTGCTATGTCTCTGTCGAATCAAGTAAGTTTAATTTTATTTCAACATAATATTAATAAACTCTTTCTTATATTTAGCTGTAACCACATAGTTGTCCAATTTTAAAATTTAATACACTAATTTATTTTAAAAATTGTGACTGGTTACGTAAAATTTGGCTAGAAAAAATAACTTAAACGATTATACTTTTTTTTTTTTTTTTACACAACTTAAAGCAAGGATTGTCTGGAGACAAGGCAAAAATTTATTTGTTATTATAAACAGAATACAAATTATAAATAAATATCAATGAATCAGCTTTGATAAAGGAGAAATAAATCATATTTAATAAAATAAGTCATTTCGTCTCAATTTTTTATTACTTCTATATTTTTCATTAAAGTTATAAAAAATTGGGGTGAAATAACTGATATTTCGACAATTGGGCTCTATTACTCCAAGGGCTGAGAATGAAAATTGATTTTATTCTATCTAATTTTATTAACCGATGATTTTTAATTGATTTAAAATTAAGACTGTATTGAAAGATTGTTGAAAATAAAAAATAAAAAAATAGATATTTAACAGCAATAACGACTTAACTGGAGTAACTTGTCCTATTTCTGGCGCATAGAACTATTTATTATACCTTACTTAGCAAAGAGAATTATTTGACATCATTGGAACAATGTTTTCCCCTAAGGAAAAAAGGTTACCCACTTTGACAATATTAATAATCAATGCGATAAAAGCATGTTGATAAACAGCGTTTGAGCGTTGTTCACTTATCTAGAAAATTTTTAATGACATCACTAGTTGTTATGACTTATTGCACATATCATAAAAATTAGCTGCCAATTACCGTTCATTATTCCCGCCTAAATATGAACGTTAATCGTCAGACATTAGCCGACGTTAAATTTGGTCATTATTCATTATACACTAGTGATAAGATTTTGCTCAACTCTGCCTACAAGGAGCGGCGTTAACGTGGATATCAGAGCATGACGTTAACAACAAATCCAGTTGCTTCTTAGCCACTTAAATAATGTTATTGACTAGAACGAATCAATCAGATTTCATCTTAGTGAATAAGGGAGCATGTAACAATAGGAAATTCGTTAAACTTCAAAATTTCTTTATCTTATTCGAATCATTTTTGCCTCATACCTCTCAATAAGATACTTTGCTATGTTGGTACAAGACTGAAGTAGGCCTGCCAGAACGCACATCTGCAAATAATTTTAAAAACTAGTTTTTACTACACTTAAAACGGAAACGCATTTATAGCGGTCCTAAAACGGTAGCTAAGGAGCTAATTAATTTGATCAAGTAACTAGAAATTTTACTAATTAGAAATCTTCGTTCCAATAGGTCTTCTTTTCAGTTTTTAGCGTATAAGTCCTAAACGGTAGATCTTATTGAAAAAGTTATAATAAAACAGATTAAAAACCAATTCATTTTGCATCTAATGAGTACCTTAATGTATTTGTATGGTCATAAACCAACTGTTCTGGTCGTATCTATATATATAGAAGGGAATTATCGAATCTCTTTCCATAATAAACTTTTAAATCACTGGACCGATTTACGTGGTATTTTTTTCTCGAAATGTTCCTTTTCACAATGGGAAGGTTTGAAGATAAGGAAATCTCCGAATGCCCAAGTATACAAAAAAATTATAAGCAAAATTAAGCGTTCTTGGCTTGTAGCTCAGAAAGTATGGGTTTTCCACGGTTATTGCACAGCACTCGATTTGTCTCTTTACGAAGAATAAGAATAAACTATATCTGATTCCATTAAGCTTTATTATTTTTACAAAAAATTATAACTACCATAAATAAATATTTAGGTAAGTATTTATATGACAATAAAATTATCTAAAAGAATAAAAAAAAATCACCTAAATCGGAACAGTATTAACGATGTTCAGCAAATTTTGAATCCATTTTTATTTTCAACGCGTTCTCTGAATGTTACCATAGTTACCGCCTCACCGTTTCATCTATATAAATTAAATTAAATAATTTATTACAAACTATCAATTTTGTTCATTAAATCCAATATATCCTCAACTATAGCAATATCGAAACATTTTCGTGTCAGTTAGTCTAAAGAGAGAAGAAATGCTTTATTCATCCATGCTGCCCAAATACATCGGGTTGCTACATTACACAGCATACTAATCAATCCGTGATCGGACATATATAAATTAAATATATTTATATAATATAATAACAATGAAAGAAAAAGTTTTTTTTCCCCACAGTTTCCTTGTTTCCTTTTACACTCAATTCCAGTCTACACACTAAATACAAATATTTAAGTGTATTCCTTTTTTTCTTTCCATTTCTTGTTCCTTCCATTTCACAATATTTATTTCATTTGATCGACAAATTCACTCTCCCCAATTCACCCTCTCAGATCATCAACCGACCCGTTAAACAAATTCACTATTAGACAACAATGTGAGATCAAACTAGAGAAATAATAGTCACAGCAGTAGATCAGTTAACAGAAAAATAAACAAATAAATATATTTTACCGAAACAAAACAAATACATAGATTTAAAAGAAAATATAATAAAAAGTTGGTTAAAAGAAATACAGGAATAGATAAATAAGTTTAAAAAATATATATAAATAAATAAAAATCTTTATCTTTGTCCACAATAAACTTTTAAATTACTGGACCGATTTATGTGTTTTTTTTTTCAAAATTTTCCTATCACCAGTTGAAGGTTTAAAGATCCCTGAATTCTCAGTAAAAAAAAAGTTATGAACAATATTAAGCGTTTTGGGTTTGTTGCTCAGAAAGTTTACACTTTTTTCAGTTATTGTATACCAGTCCATCTGTCTCTTTCCGAAGAATAAAAAAAAATATCTCTGATTCCACTAAACGGTACTATATTTACAAAAAATTATAAAAACATAATGTGGCTAAAAATAATTTTATTTTCGTAGGAAAAAGCAAATCTATATTTTTAGTTAATTTAAAAAAAAAAAAGTATGTCAGAAAACTAAAGTGCCATCTCATAACCCTAAATACTATTTTTTCGAAGAAATTAAAAATTAGCAATTTTTCACATTGATTTATTATAAGGATTTTTTTTTCTTCCAGTGACTATTGTTCATATAACAGTTCTTAACGATTCTGCATTTTATTCAATTTCTACGTCAATAGAACTTTTAGAAAGCTGTTATTTTAACACAAATTAACAACTTAAATTTTTATTTTTAGATTGTGTAAAAGAAATCAAAGGCGAGAATTTTGGGCAAAAACATTTTATTTTCCTTTATAATCTTAAATACTTTCTTGAGACTGGTTAATGTTGTCTAAATAAATAATTTAAATTTTATCCATCATAGTCTCAAAACCTTTTATTTTCTTTTTCCGACGTTTCGGCCAATTCTCTGTTATTACTACAATATACAGTATATAATATATACTATATAAAATTCCCTGTCTAAATTGTCCAGCTATATACATATATGTATATAGGTGAAACAAAGCAATTATTGGGTTACAAAATTTATCAACAGAATAATGATTTGAAAAACAAGGAGAGGGATTCCAATAAAACAGCTCTAGTGCAGGATGCAACCAAAAACCAGCATAATTTTGATTTTGAAAATACAACGATTTTACATAAAGAATTGAATCCATTTACATATCTGAAAATATTAATTATACAGTGAATTTCAAAACAGATACAAGAAATTTGAACCAACACTATGCAGAGATATTAAGTAAAATTAATTTATGAAAAATATGGGATAAATTAAATTTTGATAATTATAATTAGCCTTGATGGGAATTTTACTAATCAAATGAAGAGGAGAATTAACAAAAATATAGTTATAATAAATAATTTTAATTTTAAAAGCATTGTTGTGATAAATTTAAACAAATAAGTGACTGTGATAAAGATTTTTAATTTTGTTTTAATGTGAAAATTGACTAATTAGGTAATTAGACATAATGTAAGATATGCTTATTAATAAAAAATATATGTTTACCATAATAATGTTTTAATGTTTCATAGAAATTGATTTTAAATTGTTGAGGATCAGAGATGTAATAAAAGCTGTTTTGTGATAGATTGTCCCTGAGGATGGTTGAATTGGCCGAAACGTCTGACATGCAGATAAAATAAAAGGTTTTGAGACTACAATGAATAAAATTTTAATTATTTATTTAAACAATTTTATTTTTCGTTTTTTTTTTTCGAAAACTCTTATTCAAGGGTTTCTTGAGGGGCTAAAAACGAGTATCGACTTTGTTTCACTCCTGAAAAATCTTTTACTTCACTTTCATAGGTCAGTCGGTCTGAAAAGTTTTAATATAGTACTAATATTGAAGAACAGTGAAGGCTATAATTTAAAAACTATTTATGTTACTAAATCATAATAATAAAATATACGTAATATTCAATTTTCTCTAAATACAATAATTTATAACAAACTATTAATTGTGTTTATTAAATCCATATACATCCTTAAATATAGCAATAACGAAGCATTGACGATTCCTATTATTTTGTTTGTATATATTTTAAGAGAGTTTTTTTTTTTTTTTTATTTTATTT
>NW_027114427.1:56473-58541 GCF_000696795.3 Halyomorpha halys | reverse complement strand
GTTGTAAATATCAACAAATAAATAAAATAAAAAAAAAAAAAGGTATTCATTCCACGCTAAATTAATTTTTCTTTTATTTGTTTTATTATAACTTATTAAATAAGACCTATCGTTTAGGACTTATACGCTAAAAACTGAAAAAAGACCTATTGGAACGAAAATTTCTAATTCGTTACTTGATCAAATCAATTAGATGCTTAGTAACTGTTTCAAGACTCCCAGAAATGCATTTTCGTTTAAAGTTTAGACTCATGTGTAGTTCTGAACCTAAGTTTTGGCAAAAACACTCACTTCTAGAATCTATATATTTAAACATTCAGTTAATTTCTACTCATATTTGATATAGTAAAACTTAGTCACTCTCAAGAGTTTCCATCAAATTTTTCCCAGGGATCCTTTCTCCAAAACGTCTAGTTTGAAAATCATCCAGTGTTCTTTTCGTTAGTGTTTGTTTGGTTCCCCCCCCCCCTGATTTGGTTCGAAACCTCAAATCGGCCACTATTTTGAAATGAAATAGGGGACAGTAATGACGAGTTCTGAGGATCATTGTGGGGTGACATGTGGCTTAGGTGCTAAATCTGAAAAAAGGATCAACCGAGTAGTTTCTTGAAAAAAAAAAAAAAACGCGGACGAGTTTTTATTTTTATTTTTGAATTCGATTTTTGGATTCTTCGTATTTTGAAACGTATAACATCAAATATCGAGCGTAATTATTTTTTGATTTTCGTGGTTGATTACACAGTTTCATTTTTAAGCCTCGAGGAATCAAATAGTTGTTCGGTGGGATGTATTATTTTACAAGTGTTAAAAAAATTGACGATAAATAAATTTTATTCTTAAAATTCACCCCCATTCTATTAGGTAATTCAACTGAAAATTTCAGAATTTAAGTATAAGTAATTAAGGTGCTAAGTTAATGAGGCATCTCGCCTTTTCTTTACTAGTAGCAAAGTAATACGTGAATTTCTTGATGTGCCAGTAATGGGGCAAAGAGGGTTATGATGATACAGAGTTATATCCTGCTTCTTAAAGAATTGAAACGATCACTAATAGAAAGAATGTTCTAAAAAATATTTAAGTTCCTTAAAAAATGGGGCTAGCATTTAAAAATTGAAAAAACAGAAGTTATAATTTTCACAGAAGGACTACTTCTCTATACTTCTCCCCAGCATAGTTTTAAATGATACTTCTATCCCTTTTGCCAGATCTGTGCTTTCATAATTTAACAAAAAATCAAAGCCATCGTTCAGAAATTAATTGATAATCTATAAATCAGTACAAAGACCTATCATAACATCACTATCCTATATTCATCACTAATTCAGCTTAAAAAAAATACTAATATTCCATAAAAAATGCCTAGTAAATGTTAACAGCTATTAATTTTACACGTACAGAAAAAACTAAGATCCATTTAGAGCTAAATAAAGATACTTTACATGAATGCATACAAAAATTTATTTAAGATTTCTTTCAATCTTACTCCTAATTCTAAAGAGTAAATAACGGAAAAATATACAAAAATAACGAACCATAGATAGGAGATACTCGTAGATAGATTAGTGTAGAGTATCGTAGATAGATATTCGTACAAAGATTAGTGAACTGAACATATATCGCTGTGAAAATCATCTAGGATCGTTATTATATTTTATTTCAAAACAGTTCCTGTTTTTTTAAAATTTGTAATAAAAACTTTACAAATACAAAAAAAAATCTCTTTACTGATTCTCATCAAACCCCAATATTTAAGGTAAGACTTAGACTACCCGATTTACGTTTTCATCGACCACTAGTACGTTTACTCTGCTATAGACACTTCGGAAAGCAAATTTTGCAAACCCCTTAAATTTGTTGCAGTAGTATAAGAATATCATTTTCCTTCATCTAAATATCTCTTTTATCGGTATAGGATTGAATGGACATATGGTTTTGAATTCTATTATTGTTTGTAATTTTTCACCGCTCGGATAGAAAATTTGATAACAATAGAATTTTTTTTTTTTGTTGTAAAGAAACGAGTTTTGAGTAAATTTATATTGTTTTTAAATTTATAAACAGGGAGGTA
>NW_027114427.1:50057-55170 GCF_000696795.3 Halyomorpha halys | reverse complement strand
AGTAGAGAACAGTAAGGGAGGGTATGAAGGAGGCGCTTGGAACCGATAAGAATGGCCTTCGTTTTTTTGGCATTCAGCTTCAAATCATTGTTAGACGCCCATGCGTTAATGCTGTCAATATCTTCCTGTACCTTTTGGATGGCCTCAAACATTTCGGAGGGATGGAAGGACAGATAGATTTGGAGATCGTCTGCATATAGGTGGTACTGTGCGTGGTGAATGGAATCAGGAAGATCATTGATATAAATGGAGAAAAGGGTTGGTGAAAGTGAGGAGCCCTGAGGAACACCTTGTGACAGAAGCATAATACGAGTAATATTAGATGTCATGAGATTCGGGTTTATTAATTTGAAAAATAATAAGTTTGGTTTAACAGTGTCGAATGCTTTTGCAATGTCTATATGAATCATACCAGTATGCCTGGCAGTTGAGTGGAGGGAATATTAGAGTTATCGGCATCAAATCTTCGGCTTCGGTAGGCATTGTTATTATTATTGTTCGTAATAAAATCCTGATATTCAACGCATTAAAAGCAAGTGACAGAAGGGAATGTTACATTAACATGATATTGTAGTGTTAAGAAACGAGTCAGCAAAGCTAGTAGATTACTTGATTTTCTTGTATTTTATTTGGACAATGTACTTAATTCTGCTTGATAAATTAGTCAAGTCCTAAGCCCTTTTCTACTGTACTCTGATTGTATTTACACCTACTTATAATGTGGTAGACCAATTGCTTACGTCGCTTATTGTCAAGCGTGTATCGAAAAAAAAGTGAACTTGGAAAGAAAGCAAAACGACCTTGCTGGTAGTAGGTTAACCAGCAGGTAGGTAATTGCCATGACATAACAGACCACGGTTGGTTGACCCCAAACATCTACCTCACTCATATATTATACTTACCAGCCTGATTCGACTGACTTCCCTTTCTCATTGTTTATAAATCTATGAATTAAGAAGTTAGAAGTTATAGATTACTTTTCTTTTTTTTTATATCATAACTTACAGCAAACACATGAATTAAATAAATAGATTGAGTTTAATTTTCCTATAACGCAAACTTTGGGCTTTCTTCAATTCAGTGACACACATTGAAACAATAGTAAAAACTGAAACCCATCTGTATAATTTAGAATTTTTATTTTCACCCATACCTTATTACAGCTTAATGCGGATTGCTATTTCGGAGTGAGCGGAAGGGATGTTCAGGGCACCAAATTTGGGGAACGGAGCGTTAAACAATTTATTCAAAGTATTGAAGAAATATATTTAGTCTATCGGTTTCTAAATACGTAAAGTTTTTTTGATTGAAGAAGATGGTCGGGGGGAGGGGCGGTCAACAAAGAACAACATAAATAAACAAAAAAATATTTATTTATGCCGACGCTTCGACCTGAGCTTCAGGTTTTCATCAGGGCTATAGAACAAAAGAGATAACAACCAACATTTAGAGAAACATAAAATTGAAAAGAAATAGTATACAAACAAATTTGGAAATATATAGAATATTGAATTGAATCATAAATATTAAAAAATTGTTAATTGATAATTGAATAATAAAAAATAATTATTTTTTATAATATTAAAAATAATTAATATTATGTTTTATTTTTTATTATTCAATTATCAATTATAAGTTTTTTTATTATTTATGATTCAATTCAATATTTTGTATAATTTCAAATTTGTTTGTATACTTTTTCTTTTTAATTTTATGTTTCTCTAAATGTTGGTTGTTATCTCTTTTGTTCTATAGCCCTGATGAAGACCTGAAACTCAGGTCGAAGCGTCGGTATAAATAAATATTTGTTTATTTATGTTGTTCTTTGCTTGACCCCCCCCCCCCCCCCCCGACCATCTTCTCCAATCAGTAATCTACGGTCAACTATCTACACCTCATTATAAAGTTTTTTTGCGCGAACGGCTCAGTAGATTTCTAATTTTCATGTCTCAAATTATTCAGACCCGAGTCAACAAGTATCGTAAACCATGACTTCGTAAGTCATTAAAAAGTATGCAGCTTTACCATTTGTGTGATTAATAGATTTTTTTGATAATATAAACTAGCAATAATATATTACAATAAATACGTTTTGACCACAATTTTGATACTAGTTTTTTTTTTCTTAGAGAGTTTGCTGAATAAATCATTTTTAATTATTAAAACTTGAAATACTCAGAAACTTTTTTTTTAATATGAACAGCAATAATTTAGCGTTATTTTTTCTTTCATATTTTTTGGCACTTTATTTCAAATAATTACAAAAAAAATTGTGATGATGAAACTAGTAGTTGAATTAAATAAAATGACTCATGCACAGAACACTGGAAGTTTAAAAAAGACTTGGCAACACTGTTCATGAAAATGGTTAATACAATGAAAACTTCTAAAGCAAAATTTTCGCCTGTTATTTACATAGTAAAGCCTTTTAATTTAGTTCAGTCCATCTCTTACAGTTTCAAAAATTCTGTGTCCATCATCACCCAAACATTCGTTGCCCATTGAAATGCTGCCCATGAAATCGGTTTTGCCCGACGCTGGCACAGTACGAAACGCTATTGTTGTCACGTTCGTAACGATCAAGTTCTTCGAAAACGGATTGTTACTCAATTCTAATTACTTTTCTCAACCATTTATTTCCTCATTCCAGTCTAAATATAGTCGCTTGAATGAGAAACGGTTTTTTCTAGAGTATAAATTCAAGGTTAGAAAATATTTAATATTTATTTTTTCCGTATTCAACTCACAATAAACTTCTTAACATAAAATACTCTATTCCAACAAAGATGTTAGCTTTTACCAACAACTGCCGCTTATGATTGTAACTTAATACTTACTACGTATTTGAGGGGTTTAGATTCTCAGAAACCTCCCCGAATGTCGAAAGTATTTTTAAGTTTTATATTATAGTAATCAAATAGAGAATAATCTTTATGTACAATGCTAATTAAGGAATAATAGATAATACACAATACATATTTAATGAGTGCTTTTAAAATAGACTATTCAGCTTTAACAATGGATGCTGCTTCAATTACTCTTTTAAATTAAAGGACATTTTTTTAAAAATCTTAATTAAGGATTTGCCTACTTCAGTTAGGATTTCAAAATTTATCTAATAAATTTTTAATTTTTATGGCCAGATGATTGCTTTCAAATTCCTTCATTTACAGCTATTATAAAAATCCCTACATTACCTTTCCCCACTTCTCAAGAGTTAACAAAGTTCTAGGTTAAATTATTATAAAGAACCAATTAAAAAAAAAATTGATGTCTAGATATTGCTTATATGTGGCTGTTAAAGTTAGCTGTATATTTGTCAAGAAAAAAATACCTGATAACAAACTTTAACACATTTAAAATAACATCGTTTAGCTAATCACCAACCAAAAAAGGAGAAATTCCTTGCTGTTATAATTATATGTTATCATACTAGAAGCAATTTATACTTAGGATTTTCATAAAGCTTTTAGAATTGAAAATGTTGATATTATTTCTATTTGAAATTGAATTTGGCTATGGTACCCTTTATTAATCAAAATTCTACCCAATGTGGCATGAAGTTGTAGGGATTTTGCATTCATTAGCCACATTTTACTTGAAGATAATGGCTTAAGTCCTTATTTAAGGATCTGAGCACCCATGAAATGAATATTGATTGACCCAAGTGGGAATCGAACCCAAAACCAACTGAACCAACGCCCTAATATTCTGGTTTTATGCACACTCCTAATATAGTATTGTACACTGGTTTTGGTATAAATGCTATATGTATTACATTCCTATACATGGAATGCGGTGGAACATAAAATATGGATTGAAGACACATATGTTGATAGGGTTGAACGGTTTCAAAATCGAAATGAATTTTCCAAACAGGTACTCGCTGTGATAATAAAAAATGAGTGACCATTGTTCAAGTATTCTGGGCACACACATTTAGAGGGAAAGCCACCTAGTTAGAGCAGGATGGAGAATTATATGTGGCTTCACTAAACAAAATGATTAAGATTAATTTTAAGAAACTAGCAATTAAAAAAAAATACAAAATAGGAACAATAAATAAGTTTCTTGGTTAACACTGTAATGATCTTTTGATTTTCCTCTACTTAAAATTTGAACCAATCTAAACAAACATAATAATTTGAAATTCACACATTTATAGAAATTAGTAACCTGTAATAATACAATATTATTTGCCTTCTTATAATTTTATTAATTTCGTTTTGTTTACAGATCAGGCACGAGTTGTTTGTTACTTCAGTAATTGGGCAATCTACAGACCCGGAATCGGACGATACACCATAGACGACATACCAGGAGATATGTGCACCCATGTCATATATTCATTCATAGGCGTCAGCAACGTAACATGGGAAGTTCTCATCCTGGATCCAGAAGTATGTAATGCATACTGTCATTTTTCAATTTAACGCAATTTTGGACATATTTAACCCTTTATAGGCCAAAATTATTAAGCAATTTTTTTTTGACGTGTGTAATTTATTCTTTCAGATATTAAATATTTATTTCTAGCGATATTTTAAAAACTGCTAAATGTATGAAACTCACAGACGGTCACTGGTCAATATCGAATACCACAAATGTTCGGATGTGTATTCTAATACCCATTTATTGTTGGTAATAATTAATACAAAAATTTAAATTATTTATTTCTCATACGTTTTTGATAGCAAATTTATGTTTTGTATTTTTAGAAATGTATTTATTTATAACTCTAATACTTTTTGAAGTTAATTATATCGAAACTAAAGTTTACATTAAAATTATTTTAAATCATATAAATTTCATATTAAAACATAATCTTCATCAATGTTAAAAAATATTTATTCGCAAAGTTAAAATAATTAAAATTTAATTACAACTTAACAACATATTTATTCATTTTTAATCATTTTTCACAACTAAAATATATATAAAATATTAAAAATAAATTATATATTGAAGAAAACTGTTAGAGGAACCAGACTTTTTCCTTCTTATTTCTTCATTGAGAATTAAAAACCTCCAGGAAAAAAAATTACAAATCCATATAGAATAATATATTTTAGAGATTCGCAATAACAACAAACAAGAAAATTTAAATCTTGGT
>NW_027114427.1:13357-49957 GCF_000696795.3 Halyomorpha halys | reverse complement strand
TTAATTATATAAATAATTAAATTTTAATTACAACTTATCAACATATTTATTCATTTACATATTTAATAATTTTTTACAACTGAAATATTAAAAATAAATTGCATATTGAAGAAAATTGTTAGATGAACCAGACTTTTTCCTTCTTAGTTCTCCATTGAGAATTAAAAATCTCCAGTAGAGGAAAAAAATTACAAATCCATATACAATAATATATTTTAGCGATTTGTAATAACAACAAATAAGAAAATTATTGAAATAAAAAAAATTACCAAGATTTAACGAGTACTTTTCTTCGATCGGTATCTCAGATGATATTGAAATATTATCCTGCCAACAAATCTAATCAGAAAAAAAGACATAGAATAATATTCCAGGATGTTTTTTTTTTTAATAAAGTGAAAGAATTAAAATAATAATAATTACAATTTTTAATCTTGTAACTGCAACAAGGTAGGCTATAGTGGTTTCAGGCGTAAAAAGGGCTAGAAGGCCAAAACGTATTTTTCTAACCTTTCTGTTATCTTTTAGATCCTTCAAACTACTTGAAAAATTGTTTTTTTAGGTTGACGAAGAGCAAGGAGGATTCAGAAATTTTACGAATCTGAAGACTAAATATCCAAACCTGAAAACAAGCTTGGCAGTTGGAGGATGGGGTGAAGGTGGTCGGAAATACTCCGCTCTTGTCTCCATGAAGGAAAGGAGAAAGTCTTTTATCGCCAGTGTTGTTGGTGAGCTCATCCTTATTAACCCAGAGTAATTAGAAACCATACGTTAATTGACCTATCTTTCCATTCTAATATTGTTCTCTCCACTGATATTTTATGCTTATCATAGTAAATTTTACTATATTACATAATATAGTATAATAATTACTATAGTATATAATAATACACAAATATTAAATTGTACCATTGTACTATTTATTATTTTTAGTTTAGTTTTATTTGTTTTTTTATCATTTTTTTTTTTACTTTTTATTTATTATTAGAAGTTAGTCACCTTATGTTTAATGATACGACATATGATTTTATTTTATTTATTCTAATTTTTTTTTATATATTCCGTTAATTACTATTGTTCATGTTTATCTTTTCAAATTCGTTATATTATATAATTTCATTGTTATTTTGTATTTTACATTACAATTAAATACTACTACTACAAATACTACTAGCCTAATTTGACGCCTGTATTATTCTAAAGGAATAAATAAAGAATATTATTACTATAAAATAGAATTCCCGAAAATTGTAGAATTACATTAAAATTTTAATATTGTGGCTTTACAAATTCCTGAATTGAAGAATCAAAATAATTTATTTCTTCCAACAATCTATTTTAGTTAACTCAAACCAATCTCTGACAATTATATATTTATTATATTTTATTAATAAACAAGCTTTTCATTTGACAATAATTAAATTACTTCAATTTTAATATTCAAGGAAATTTGAGGGTTTATTAAAGGGCGGATAAACTATTTTTATAGTGAAATATTATAATTCTACCCGAATGAAGATAGTAGTAATAGTGATAAAATAAAATCATTATACGAAAAAAATAAATAAAATAAAATTAAAATTAAAGTAAAATACCCATCTTAAACACAGGGATAATTATGAGCAGCTCTTGTTTACACTCTTCCAAGACAACTCCAAGCTAAGTTTATCCTTTCTCTTGAGAAGGAAAAAATAGTGCTCTAGGTAATCCTAGCGGTTTTCTAATTGTATGCAGTTGTTAATCAGGACAATAACATACCACCAATCGAAAAATTAATAAATACCCTTTTACTAAAATATAATTTTTTTTTTAAATCTGGTGACATTATTGTTTCGCTATAATGCCATCAAATGTTGTCGTTCATAAATGTTCATTTTGTATTTTTTTTTCTTTCCTTACCTCTTCAAGCAAATAATAAAATATAAATAGAAAAAAAATAATAACTCTCACATACACATGCTCTTCCATTTTTACATTATAACCTTGTTATTCGTGAGTAGAGTGGATTCTTCAATTATGCCTAAGTTTGTAATATGATTAATTCAATACAAGCCGTCATTCTTCGTATCTATATCAGTAGCATCATATTATTGCAGGCTAAATTTCCATGAACCACTGACTTGTTGTTTTCTCAAACTTATGCACTATGGTTTTATTTTTCACAGAGATGATGAACAAATATGGCTTCGACGGATTTGACCTCGACTGGGAATACCCAGGAGCAGCTGATCGAGGAGGCAGTTTTTCAGACAAAGACCGTTTCTTTTACTTTGTTGAAGAATTGAGAAGGGCTTTCGATGCTCAGAATAAAGGCTGGGAAATAACCATGGCTGTGCCGTTAGCGAAATTCAGGCTGAATGAAGGATACCATGTTCCAGAATTATGCGAGTAAGTGTCATATTTCAAACATTTTTGTGCCTGTAGTTCTAGGAAAACAAAAATGATAGAAAAATCAAAAGTAAATTGTCTTCATTAATACCTTATTGTATCATGTTTAGCGTCTGTGGTCAGCACCAAATTGCATGAACTATATGAGTGCTTAGGTGTCATAATAATATACAGTGGTTTATGAAGACATCTTCGATTCTAAAAGACTTGCGAATTGCAGATTCTTTAATTTTCAAATTAAAAATGTGTTTATTTAGTGAGCAGTGGCCGTTTCTATAGTCTACAGTCGTATTAGGCTTCATAGAGAGACTCTTTCTAGTGACAGCAATACCTGGATTAGTAAGTGGAACTTGGAGTGACGTTGTTTCTTATTTTTTTCATTATTGTCCGGGCCGGATTTGAAATTTGGACCATCCTAGTCCCAAGAGTTAATGTCGCTCCCTCTTCGTAAAATGGAAGAGGGAGAGGGAAAGGGGAGGTCTCAACAAAATTTTTATGGTGGTAATTTTAATTTAATCGCATAGTAACATTACTTATTACTTCATAAGAATTCTTTCATTCATCATAAACATTTTATTTGTTACTAATATATTTTTTAAAGTGCGACCCTCCCTGTAGAACAGATTCGTTATCTTGGACTACACCTGGACAAACGACTAACCTGAAATCCTCACACAAGACTGAAAAGACAGGGGACTGCACGCAGATTCCGACTATTACAGCACTTACTAGACAAACGGTCTAAACTTCCAACTCATTATAAAAGACTGATCGACATGACAATAATAAGGCCCATCTAGACAAACGAAGTTGAGCTTTGGGCCTCCACTAAACCTTCGAATTCCTCTCGTATCCAATCCTTACAATCCCAAATCCTTCGTAAAATCCTCAATGCTCCTTATTTTGTTACTAATAAAACCATCCATAAAGACCTAAATGTTCCTTACGTAACCAATCTAGCCCGAACCCTCTATCATTCCTTCCATTATAAACTCCCTAACCACCCAAACCTACTAGTTTCTAACCTTGCTTCCTCTTCCATTCCTGGCAATCCTCCGAGGCGCCTGAAAAGCAGATGATCGTGACCTTATATTGTAAAATGTTTTTAGAGTTCTACTACTGGGTAGTTTCTCTACATGCTCTATCATATCATTATGTCATTACGATCAAATTTACTTGTTGTATTTTTTATACAGTTGTAATTATCAATAAATAAAAAAAAAAGTGCGACCCTATTTGATAAACTCGGTCCTGATGACTGAAGACCCCACGATTTGCTGAAACTAAAAAACTCTTTTGTAGGTCCAATAGCATATTAAGGCTTTTGTTTTAACATTTCTTATATCTTTATATTCAGCCGTTGACCTATATGCCGTTATTAATCTAAACCGTGTTAAGAGTAATTTGTTTGATACTATTGTTTTTCCTATTGATACATACAAAAGTTTATCTTCGGTGAATTAATGTTGAGACCATTGTTCCTAAAACACAACTAAAAATTAATTTTAAGTTGATTTTGAAAAAAAGATTCAGTGGGTGAAATCTAGATCTCATGACATGCAAAATAATTCTGACTGAACATTTTTTAAGTTGCTTCAATTACTTCTATCATCTGGCTAGTTTGTGATTTTTAAATTTTAATATTTGTGATTTATTGATTTTGTTAACAAAGAGATGTATTTGTTTTATAGGAACATTGATGCGGTCCATGTGATGGCTTATGATCTTCGAGGTAATTGGGCAGGCTTCGCTGATGTTCACAGTCCACTTTACAGGAGACCACACGATCAATATGCATATGAGCTGCTGAATGTAGTTAGTATATTCCCCATCAAAAATAATTTTAATAACTTGCACTAGCATTGAGTAGACAATGGAAAGGATTAATATTGCTCAACAAGGTATTGGATTGTCCAACATAGTTACGCCGATTCCCTACCATGTTAGTTATTTATATTAATGTTTATCGCTGTTATAAGATATACATGTAGATGAGAAATGAAAAATTAATTCAAAATAATGATATTTAAATGATCATGTGGGACAACTCTTTTTCTAATGAACTGAAAAATGTCTAAATGGGATTGGCAATTGAGTAGTATTCTCTTTAATGTGTTCGATCAATTTATCTACTAAAAGTTGAATACAGCTTATTCTTTTTTCATGATTTTACAGAACGATGGATTGCAGCTTTGGGTTGACTTCGGATGCTCACCAGACAAACTGGTCGTTGGAGTTCCGTTCTATGGTAGATCGTTTACCATCAGCCAGGGTAACAGTAATTATGGATTGGGGACATACATCAACAAAGAAGCTGGTGGTGGAGCACCTGCAAATTATACAAAAGCCAAAGGCTTTTTATCGTACTATGAGGTAAGAATTCCATATTATATAAGATTTGTTTTTACAATCTACTTTTATTCTTAAAATTATATTGACCCCAGTAATATTCCTTACCGGAATCGACAACAATCTTTATATTCTACTGCTCTACAACTCACTTAAGAAAAATCCTCCCCTAGCGAAAGTCCACATTGACATTAACTTTCTATTTGCGTTTCGGTCTTTCCCGATGCCTTATTTTATCCGTTTCATTGGTGTTGAACTTCCCCAGAGATCTGAAGGAGTTTTTTTAAAGTTAATATGATTAAATTGGAAAATACTTTAACTCATTATTAAGAAAACATAAGTTCCATTTTAGATCTTTTCTTCACATAATTTTAAGCCATTAAGATACCATGATATGAATTTAACAATAGATATTAAGATAAGAACAGCGGCCATTTCTACCATCTTTCTCCCTTCGCCAAGCATCAAAACAGTTAATGATATAAATCATATGTCATATTTGTTTTACGAAACACTAGGCGGGCGCCTTTCCAATTCAAAGCCCCAGCGTGGGTTCGAGTTGTCTGGAACTAATGCTAACTGTTTCATTTTACTCCTTTAGATACTTTTCAATCGAGGCAGATTATTTCCATTAGTTTGGTCCATTCAATGTACACTATTTTACTTCCAACTAGTATAGTATAGCCCATTTCCTTATTTTCCTTTTCAATGACGAATCTTTTTAGTATTCGCCTTCTGCACGGTTTTTTCTTAGTCAGGGAAATGATATTCAATATTTAATAACCTCAGTTATGGTAAAATAGTAATAACATGAGGTGATTTATAATCTTATTTCATTTTGAACACTAATTTATTTTTTGTTTTCAAAAAAATTCATGCTCTATCCAATTTAGATTCATTATTTTCTTTATTGCTTAGATTTGCATGGAACTAGAGAAAGAAAATAATGGATGGGAACAGAAATGGGATGAACATGGCTTTTGCCCATACACCTACAAAGGTATTGTATCCTAAGCCGAAATACTTCTGGTTTTATTTTACATGTTTTGAAATTATATATAATCATTTTAATAATTGTAGGTACTCAATGGATTGGATATGAGAACGAAAAAAGTCTACAAATAAAAATGGACTGGATAAAATCAAAAGGATATGCTGGAGCTATGGTTTGGGCTATTGACATGGATGATTTTAGAGGTGTGTGTGGTCCTAAAAACCCTCTCATAAATGTTCTTTGGAAAAACATGAAGGACTACCAAGTACCTAAACCAACTGTATCTACCACACCAAGGGTATTAATCTTTCTAAATTATTTTAACTTTAAATAAATACATACTTAATTTCAATAAGTATAAACTCATAAAATGGTCAAATAAAATCTAATAGATCTACCTTTATAAAATGAACTATTAAATCAAGAAAATTTGAAGATCACCTCTACTTTGTAGATGAAGAGAAAGTAAACTTACTTGAGACAGCCTCTTGAGTTATTGAGTATTTTAAAGCAATATGATAATTTCTTATAGCCGGAGTGGGCCAGACCTCCAAGCACTCCATCAGAAACTGGTGAGCCTATTTCCACAACCAAAAAACCGGAGTGGTCTACTTCTACTTCAACAGCAGCTACTACTTCTACTTCTACTACTACAACTACTTCAACTTCTACTACTACTACTTCTACTTCTACTTCTACTTCTACTACTACTTCTACAACTACTCCACCTGTGTCTTCAACTTCTGTCCAAGAACCAAGTTATTCTGAAGGAACACAGGGAACATCTACATCTAGTCCAATTGACAACACAATATGCGTGGAAGATGGCTTTAAACCACATAAAGAATGCAATAAGGTAAGCAATTCAGTCCTCAAATATCAGTTAAATCAAGAGCAAAATAGAAATCAGCAACACATTCAGCTAATGATTGTTTTTATTTGCTGACCACAAACCTCCCCCAACCATCTTCTCCACACAAAAATTAGGAAGACCTATTTCCCTTAAGACCAAACTGTAAAAAAGACCTTTTTTCTCCCTACCTGGTTATGAGATCAGACAAATTGGGAGGGGCTAAGAAATTAACCTATTATAACCGGAGTGGAGGGTCCTGTTATCATTCCGTGTGGCTGTCACAAAATAAAAGTTAACCCCCATAGGCCGGATTTGAACCGGTACTGCTACAGACTCAAGGTTGCTAAGGGAACGTCTTAACTCCCTTTAATCAAGCCGACCTATCAGCCCTTTTGCTTTAATTTACTAAGTAATGAAATTGAAATTCGGTGATAGTTAAATATATCATTTTCTTTTAAATTTAACAAATTTAAAAAAAACCTTATGTAAAACATATATTAAATTTGCACTAGCTTTCTTTGAGATTAAATATTTCATTGGAAATATGAAATAAGAGTTATAAATAAAAAAAAAAAAAAAAAATTTTTTAGAGGAAATAATACTTGATGCTGGAGGATCCAGGTAACAAAAGACTCAAGAGCCCAGTAACAGCTCTTTTCTAGGACTCTTCCATCCCATGGATCAAAAGGAGTATCCTCTAGTGGGGCTTATGTAAAACAATGGGCTTCTGTTTTTCAACAGATTGTTTTTAAATAATTGTAGGCCTGCAATCTCAGATATCGAACTGAAATATTTAAAATATATGTAAATTCAATTAAATTTATGAATTATTTTTAATAAAAAAAATTCTAAGGTTCTGAAGTAATTAACTCAATGGTTTAATATTTAGTTAATCATAGCTAAAACAATATCAACTTATTTTTATTTATTTTTTTTTAAGTATACAGCCTATTGTTGGCTCAAAATTTCTAGATGGAACATAAAAATTCAAGCTGGGGTCTACTTGTGCAGATGGCTTACTCTATATCTACTTTGAGCCGTCTTGTAATATGACAGGCAAGTCACCTGCCTGAGGAAGCTTGGTTACTGGTAGATGCTCACCAATTGATAGGCACAATACCCATCTAAATTTTGGCCTAACTGGATTTTGTTTAACTATCCATAAATACTATAACTCGATTATTCAACTCCCACTTAACTTACTGAATATTGTTACTTAAAAATATATATTATTTAGATTTGGATTATTTAGTATTTAAGTTCAATAAAATATAATAAATAAAATTTCTAAGCCAATAATCTGTTTTCAGTATTACCAGTGTGATCATAATACACCTGTAGAGTTCTCCTGCAAGCCAGGGACTGTCTGGAATCAAGAAAAACAAATCTGCGACTGGCCAGAGAATGCTAAAAGAAAAGACTGCAAAAATGAAGAAAGATAAATATTTCTTTTACTGAAAAACAAAACAATACTTTTATAACCAAAGTCATATTCATACTTTTTTCAATAGAATTGTTTTACTGCCATATACCACTTATACTCTAATTACTAGAGATGTAATAGTTAATTAAAATTATTTATCATAATGCTAAATACATGACGGTAGAATAATATATATACATGACAAAACAACATATTATTAAGTTATAATGTAATCATTATTTTTTATTATTTATTTTACTACCTATTGTATTATAAGAAGATTTTGTATTTATTTATCACTATTTGAATTATAGTATTTATTTAAAAGATAATAAAATATTAAAAAATAGTTGTGTTCATTAATTAATCATCAGATTAGTTCCCTTTTAAATGCACATAGAATTATTCCCCAGGGTGTGTAGAGCTGAAAGCTTTGCTATAAACTCTGAGCAAATGTAGAGAAAGAACATACTGCCATTATACAGAAAAACTTAATTTAACATTTAAATTTAAAATATTTGTATTGTTTTTATATACATCATATTAAAATGAAATATTCCATTAAAAAAAAAATCGGTTCTACCAACTGTGGATAGACTCAGAGAAATAAAAATCCTCCTGGAGTACTCCAAAAATTTTAATTCTCATATATGGTTCATGCTCTAAATTTTATTCTGTTAAGTCATTTTCTTTTTCTTTTTTTTTTCAAAAATTATATTTGTGTTTTTATTATTTTTTTATTTAAGGTAATACTCCTTAATAACTTTCAGAAGCAGGCATACACTTAATAACTCAATTTTTGTGATATAAATTATACTCTAGCCAGTTATATGTACGACTTAGGAGTGATAAAACGAAGATACCTTATTTATTTTAATAGCAAATATTTATTTAGCAGTAGTCAGTAGGCAGTATTTGTTTAACCTTCTTTGATCATGAACAATTTTCAGCATAAAAACATATTGTAAAACTCTTACTGAAATCTCGTTCTAATTAAAAATACTAGAAACATTCTCACATTTTCAATATTATCACAATAAAATCCAACTTAGAATGTAATGCGAACTATCATTAACAAATATTTGTTGGAAACATATTGTAGAAACACATATCATATTTTTAATCAGCATCTGAAGCTGAACCTTTTGGTACTATTTTATTTGATATAGATGAACTGACTTAATTGGGAAAACAAAATAAATAAAAAGGAAAAATACCAAACTGGCAAATAGAAATTTATTACCTCAACTGCTCTTTCACTTCAATTAGGGTGGAAAATGAAAATACCATATTTATCCAAGTGTATAAATGAAAAATGTAAGGTATAAAAGAAATTTAATAATGTCTTCTTCATTAATTTCACAGACATCAGTGTCTTTAACAACCAATTGAGAATTTTACTTGTCTAAACTATGGGTTTCTAATGGGGTATCTTGAGAGAAAATTAAGTATTTTTTCTTCATTGCCATCCTGGTTACTCCCTAGTCTAGTCATTGAGACAAGTGACAGAGATTTGCTATCTAGGGAGTGACTAATAAACCCTTTTTCATCAATAGATTCCAGATAACTTTCCAAAAAAAACAAAGAAAAGCATATATGAAGAGATTCTGAAATACTACTTATCATAAGTCTTATCAGTATTGATTTTTTTAAGCACTAGGGAGTGAAGATAAATAAATATACTCAAACAGTTCAAAGTCACATTTACATTCTGGAACCAACTAAAGACTTGAAATAGAGGTCAAAGGAGATAACTTGTTTCCTTCTTCTTACTTTACTAGTAAGACATGTCTCCTTTTAGCATGAAATTTTCCTTTATGATGGTATATTGATGGGCATTCCAAAAACAGGGTAAGGATTGACCGAAAACTGTGTGACAGAGTGAATGTGTTAAAGTGATAGATGTGTTCCATCTAAAATTCAATTTATGTTTAATAGTAATGCTTACAAAAATGCTGAAAAGATAACGAATAACAAAAGACATTCATACTATTGTCTCAGCTTCACCTTTGTGACAAGGCTAGGGAGTGACAAAACAAGCATAACAAATTTTATAACTAGATAACAATTATTTATAACCAGAATCTCAAAGTGAAAAGGAAAATTGGTCTTAAAGGGGATTAAAGCAGGGGATAAATAGCAGAAAAGTAAAATCATCCATATTTAGATGCTTGATCATTGTTAAAAAAAACCTTGTAACTGAAATATCATCAAAATTGGATAATGGTCTTTCTCATATTTACTGATCCAAAAATTTGCCTTTCATTTAAAATTAACTGCAAAATGATAAAATTAAGCCAATACTTACATCTATGTTATGATTTTTCACACAATATTATACTTTTTCTTAAAATGGTTATAATTTTCCTCTTACTTAAAAGTATTAATAAAATAGAAATAGTCAAGAAGACAATACCAAAACAAGTTGATTTTTTTAATAAATTCAATAATTATGTAAGAACTCATCTCAGTAGCAGGAAAAATGAAAATTAAGCAACAATTATAAACACTAGTATGGCTGCTAAAGAAGATAGAAATAAAATGCCACACCTACCTGCATAAGTAGTTCAGTCAACAAAAGGACTGCAGAAGACTTGGAGGATGGTTTATCTTTGGGATTTTGTTATGGTTACATTTGTGGGGTGGAGAGGGGGGAGGAAGATGAACATAATAAAAGTTTTCGCCTCTACCGCAGTAGAGTACAGGGGCAGTAATATCCCCATTCATGGAAGAGAGGCATGGGGATTTGAGCGACAAAGGGCTGGTAACCCTATGCCACCAAAGAAATTCTTATTTATGTAGTCAAAAGTTTTTAAGTATTTATTAAATGACAGTCTTAACGGACTCCGTATTGAAATGTTGGGACCTTACATAGATCAAAGGGCGCCCGAGAGGTAGTGAATGAATGAAAAAGGTACAACATAACATCGATAGCTAAATTAAAGCTAAAATGGCCAGAGGGTATTTCCCGATTTTTGAGAATTTTTTATTTAGCGGGTAATTGTCGGGTATCAGGGATTTGGGTAAAATAGCTTTACCTTAAATATAGAGCCTGCATTAGCGAACAATATACAACGTAAAGCCATATCGCACTAGTTCTTTGACTAGTTTTTTTTAGTTAATCATTAGTCTCTTTTTCTATTACTAGCAAGTTATTATTTTTCATTAGATATTGAATTTTAGGACATAAGCGTACCTAGACCTTTAGGAGCTCATGACATATTTATTTTGAGAGACATGGGATAAAATAATTTTTTGAAGTCAGGGGCGGATTATTTTTGCGGGGCCTGATATAATTTTATGTTCTTGGGAAAATTTGTTTTTGAGGTCCGTTGTGGATTTGCCTTAGAAGCCCGAGGTTAATTCATTTTTGGGGCCCGAATAGGTATTTTTTGAGTAATTGAAACAATCATACAATTACAGTTATAGCGGTGAGGGTAAAGTGGCGGGTATTAATCGGGTAAAACGGGTATTTTCAAGGCGCTGAGCTTGTACTTTTTAGTCGGAAGAATCGGCATCCCCGATTATCACATACCCGAAAAATTTAGTATTTAAATACTTTCTACATAAATATACCAAACTTAAATATATTCAACAGAAAAATCTAATCAAGAAAATTTAAAGAAAAATTGATAAATATATTATTGGACAATTAAATTGCTATCGATGCAATTCCAATATACATTAAACGTAATTATGTCTTGAGAATTCTGGAATTGTCTCGATATCCTAAAGTGATAAGCTAGGGGTGATAAACTTACCTTAATATTGACACAAATGCTGGTCCAGTTAGAGTTCCCAACGCAAATTGTGTCCAAGTTTGAGCTTACCCATTCGAACTAGTTAACCAGTTTTCGTAACTAGGGTCTGAGATTAATGTAGTTAATAATGTTTCAGATGATATAATGAGACGAATAGTATTAGCCAATAAGAGATATTTTGGACTGCGCAAGTATTGGCGTCTGGACAAGTACACAATACTCGTTGAAACAGACTTCTTTTGACGCAAACAGTGGTATTAGGCGAAGGAATGTCATTGCCCGCTGCAAAGAGTTCAGGGATCCAAACTACCCAAACTATCTTTTCCATTTTGGCCCAATTTCTAGGTTGTGCGGATGACTTCGAACTCGTGGCCAGATCAGTACGCGCCCTAAAGGAATGAGGAATATTCCCCAAAGGGATAAGGAGGCCTTTATGGCTTTGGAGAAGACTGTAAATGAGGATGGGCTCGCTATTAACGAGCATAAGACGCAATAGTGACATTAATAGTAATAATGATAGCAGTAGCTACCACTAACATGGTGTAAACTGACATTTCCTCAAGTAATATCAAGAATATCTATATTTACCTGATATTTGGTAGTACTATTAACTATCTCCAAATGCGGGACAGATATCTGTCACGCAGAACCTCCCCTCTAAAGTAATAATACAAAGACTTGCTGACACTACGAGAGTGATTATAAAGAGATAATTTCTCGATCATGTAAAAACCTCTGAATGAAATAGGATGAAGTTGCTTACATTTGATCCTAATTAGTAGTATCATGAGGTTAGTTTTACCTCAGTTAAGATAAATGAGTTATTGACTACCTCTGCTCCTTTAACAATACATAGTGTCAGGAGGTTATGTATTAGATAATCAAAATTTATTATTTGATTATAAAGGCCTGCAGATTATGTAAAATAGTTTGAAAGAACAAAAACATTCAGAGTAGTATCCAGTGCCCTGTTTTATATTGAAGCCTAATCGTAAATAGTATTAATTCATAAATACAAGTGCAAGCATAAATACTTTTTGTTTCATGATAGCGACGACTATTAGTGATATACAGGAAGTGGGCTATTACGCCATTTTCCCCCTCGCAGTCCAATACAATTTGAAAGTAGAAGTCAGCTTTTTACATGACTGTGAAATTGTATCAAATAAAACTAAAAGGCTATTAGTATTACTTTGTACTTACTTACAGAGTCCTGTTGAGAAGGACATTGATATTGTTAATACAAAGTACTATAGAATGTGCTCCATAACTTGTCAGTGCTGCAGTTGTACTGAGTGCAAGCAAAGAATACTGTGGAAACTTATAATTTATACAAAACTTGTAATCATTAAAGTATTCTTATAAGGGATGTTTGTTTTTACATCCATATTTTTAAGAGTGCCAAAGAGGATTAAGAAACAACCTCCCTGTTTGTAAAATTTGTAGTTTAAAATAAGTTAACAAAATAAGATCTGGACTATATAAGAATTGGCTTCTTTATATATTCAAGAGGAAGTGAAATGAAAATGTATCTAGGGATATTTGTCATAATAACAATATTTGGCTAAATACAATTGGACGTTATTTATGGGACTGGTTATTACTTTGACGTAAATCTTGTAGCATTGATCGGCTCTACGAATCAAATTTTTTAGCTTAAATCCGGTTTAATTAAAGAGAAAATAATTTATTCATAAAGAACAATGTAATTAAACAACAACTAATTCCTCAAACTGCAACAGAAGCAGTTCCTTTAGTAGCTGTTCCAGTTATCTGCTCCTACCCCCCTCCTCGTAGACATATCTTGCTGAATAACGAGTGTTGGCCTCCTTACCTTTTAAGGTAATCTGCAGGCTGAAGTTTCTGTATCTGCTCTATCTTCTAAATAACGTCGCGATCACTTAAATAATATTTAATAATATTCGTCTTATTTCATTATTTACGTGGTTGTATGTGATACTGGAATGTGGTGTAGTAGATTATGCCTTTTACATTAGCCTGATAAGAATGTAGAATATGTAAACATAAGTTCATATATCTTTCTGATTTCGAATACAGTGTCTAGAGGTTTCACGATGGGGGACGGATCTTGGAATTTACGTATTTATGTTACCAATCTGCAAATGGAAAGGACTTTAAGAGTTAAAGGAGAGAGTCACATTGGAGGAGTTATGCTTAATTTGGTTGAAAATTTAGGTAAGTGTACAAAGTGTGTTGTTTACTATATATACTTATATAGATATTGATGTGTACTTCAGCCTGATTATTTCAATAAATAACAGTGTTATGTGGATAATTTGAATAAATATTGAGTTATTAAGACCTCTTAATCTTCTAATCAGAAGTTGGTTGGGGGTTATGTTCGAAAAAGAAAACACAGATAAGTATAATGTTATTTGTGATTCATATCACGTACTACATTTTTCTTAGTTTTTTTTATATACTTTCTAATTATTTTATATTCTCCGATTTACTATCTATATATATTCTATAACTATGACTATTCTTTGTTACGTTTCTGTTTTCATGGTTGTTTCCTTTTTTTCTTTCACGCTGATGAAGAGTGAATTGTTGTGTTGACACATATTTAGAATAACTTTACATATTAAAATAAGTTTTCTCTCTTTACCTTCATCCTAATCATCTTGTTGAATCATATCTGTGGTAAACCATACCCAATATCATTTTCATCTATTGATTTGGTAGTCTAGGTTTGTTTATCTTCAATTCAAATATGTGTTCAGTTTTTAAATTGTTTAGAAAGGAATTTTATCCATTTTATTTTTTAATATTATCACAGTTTTCAATATTGTGAATTTCCTTACATATTAATCTTAAGACAGTTATTCATTTTGGTTTATTAGTGTTTTAAATTATAAAGTGTTTTACTATAATGTAGTGAAGTCATATCATCATAGTTAATTGATAGTTCAATACTTTCTTCAATATTTCAGAAGAATTTTCAAATTTTAGCACAATTACTATAAGATGTTTTTTTTATAGAGATTGTTGTTGATACTTATTTTTATTATTCTGTAATATTTTTTAGTCTACGATAATAACCATTTAGCCAAAGCTGTTTGACAACTAAATTGTTTTGAGAATTTTCTATTTATTATGTGTTTTCCCTGTTCCCGAATGATCAGAACTATAGGTTCAACAATTCTAGTGACTATTTTCATGTTTTGCCTCTTTCTTATTTTTTACCCACAACCAGACTGTTTTATATTTAAAGTTTCCCTTAAATGCTCAAATACTTCAGCAATAATATTTTTAATAGTTTCATCTAGGATCAATACCGAATAATATGCAATGAACTATATTGTGGTATTCTATTGTGCTTCCTGTCAAGATTAGATTAAATTTACCCTTCTTTCAAGTTAGTGCTTGGTTTTATAGAACTTTATTTTGACTGTATATACATCTGCGGTCATATTTTTTGTGAATATAATTGATATGATAAAGTATTTCTCATTTTTCACATCATTTATTTGCTAACGGTATTTTAACTATGAAAAGGTGATGATAGTTAAGTGTGCTGTCCGAAATTAATAACACGGTAAATAATTTTTTGTGAATTTTTTTTTCTTGCCTTAGTATCAGGTTTCTTTTTGCAACTCTCCTATTAAAACCATATTTTCAAATTGATTTTCTGATTGTTTTGGCGCTCATGATCACCTGATTCTTCTTCATTGTTTGTTTTCTAATCTCAGGCACACTTATCATTTGTTTTTGATGAATTTTTCGGATTATCACTGTTTTCATCCAAAAATTTAGGATTTTCAGCCCTCCAGTTTTGTAGAAAACAGTAGCTTTACTAATTCCATTAATTTTGAACCTTTTTCACGCATAAATAAAAGTAAGCAATCTTTGATCTAAAGTTCTTTTCTTTTTACGACTTATTAGGTTTATAGGCAAGGCATAAACGGAATAGAAAAGTGTATATTTCCAACAAAGTTTTTTCTCTCTGATATTGTGTACCAAGTTTATATGATTTACAACTTAGAAAAGCTGTTAATCATACGTCAGAGGTATAATAGCGAAAACATTTGTGGCTCCATTTTATCTAACTGTTGATTTTAATCCACAATTAAGAATGTAAATTATATTACAATTTAGAATTTATTAAATTAATTATCTAAGTTGGAAAAAAATTATTAAATAATGAATACTTTTGGGAGGCACTGTTTGTGTAAAAGATGCCTTACTTGGTTCGATACTGTCATTAATCTGGTGGAAGATAAGATTTAATGAATTTAAATTATTTTTCTCTACATTTTTTTTAATGTTAATTACATTGTATGTAATTTTTTAGAAATATTTTATAATTATAAATATATTCAAATTCATCCTTTCATAAATTTATTTGTTATGGTTATTACTCATTCTTTAGATATCAAACTAGATTGGTCAGATCATGCCTTGTGGTGGCCAGATAGAAACATGTGGTTAACTCGTACTAGGTCTACTTTGGATCAGTATAGTGTTCAAGCTGATGCATTTCTACATTTTACACCTATGCATAAAACACTTAGAGTGCAACTTCCAGACTTGCGATATTTAGATTGCAGAGTAGACTTTTCAATTAAAACATTTACTGCAGTAATTCAGCTGTGCAAAGAATTAGGTAAGTTCCCTTTATAAGTTCAATTGTATTATTATGTCAGATTTGTTATTTTTTAATTTAATAAGCTGTTAGACATTTGTGAGGATTATTGCATTTGAAAATTTATGTTATTTTTATTGTAATTATCATTCATTTTGGATATATTTGGTGCTAATATTTACATCAAAATAATTTTGCTGTTTATTATATTGTGTATAGATTATTGACTATCTGTGAATCAGAAGGAGATAGTTTGGGTTGTTGTCAAGAATGACTAATAATAAATAATTTAAACTATTTACTAATAGTTACATTGTAGTAAACTATAAGTCCTACGCAACTTTTAACAATTAAGAAACATTTACTAAAAAAGAAAACTTTTTTACTGTTTATTTTTCTCTATTCTCATTTCATTTTCAGTGCAATTGTTGATGACTCGTATGGGGTCAATGATTGTACCACTGGGTGTTAACTGAACGTTAATTATTAATCTTTCCAGTTGTATAAGCGGTTTTGTATATGTTTCTTTTCTATGTTTATTTTTTTAGGTTATTTTTGAGACTTTACAATGTTTGAATAAAAAGAGATCACCGTAAATAATAAATAACTTATCAGACTAATAAGTGTTATAAATACCTAACCAATTATATCCATAACCAAAGTGTATATATTTTAAATGTTATTTTATTTTACTTTTTAATCACAGGTATAAGGCATCCAGAAGAGTTATCATTATGCAAACCCCTTGAATCTCATCATCTCAAGTATAATTGGAAAGATTTGAAACATAACAAACGAAATAAAGAAACCAATGGTAAAAATGGACCCAGTGATGGAAGTATGTTTATTTCTAATCAAAGTCCATCAGGTTCAACTGGGTCATTAGATAAATCTTTGACACCTTTCGTTTGTGGATCAAGTTCAATAAAACCCCAACCTTCACAGCCTGCCAGGACGGTAATAAATTAATGGAATTAATATGCTTATAACAAAACGTTTTTATGTACATGTAAATGAGTTAACTGGAAATTTTTTCTTAAGGAAAGAACTGTTTTACTAATTTAGTATTACTTTTTTTTTGTTAGTACTTTTGTATTTGTTTTCAATTAATTCATTCCAATTATATTCATGTAATTATAGAAATTAGAAAAATCTGAAAGCTGTAGTAAAAATATAATTTTAGTATTTATTGTGATATGATATGAGCTGCCTTGTTAGATTGTTCTAATGTTTAGCACCAGAAGTATTCTTTCCATCTGAATGTAGAGTAGAAATGGATGACTTATGTTAAAAATGTGTGCTCCGTAGGTTAAATTTTTTTCAATTTCAGAAAACATTATTTTGGTTTAGCATGATGTTCATACAATAATACCCTAATTGCCTTATTAAGAACTCCATATAGTAATCAGTATTGTAAATAATGATTTTAATTTATAAAGTCATAAAAGTAGAAAGAGATAATCAAAAATCTCTGCCTGCTTTTACACTTTTATGAGAACTTCTGTAGTCAATACTTATTTTATATTGTTAAGCAGTGTAAATTTTGTTGTTGGTATTTATATTTTGAAGTTTTATTTTTTTTTTCAGCATGATGGTGCATGGAATCTTAACCATGATAATGTGAATATTGTATATTCTCCAAATGGAAATATACCCAATATAGACAAGGTCAATGGAAGTGCTGTTTTACCACTTTCTCAAAGCCCTGTAATGCCCAGTAACAAAGCTCGTGCCAACTTGCTGAGGCCTAAATCACTTGTTGAAAGAGCAAGAATGAATTGGGCGTAAGTTATTTATTAATTTCATCTCTCTCCATTAAAATCCAGTGAAACTCATCTTAGTCACACTTTTCTTGCTTCACCTCTTAAAAAGTATAATGTAGTATATGATAATATATTGTAAAGGGTGTAAGAAATGTTAGTAATTAAGTAAGAGATAGTTGACCAAAAATTCAGTACCACCAACATCACCTTCCTGTCTCTATCTGTTTTCGAAATATGATTTTCAAAGGGTTGTCTGAGAAAACTACGTTTTTTTTTCTAATGCATTAACTTTGACTATTTTTCAACTTCTGTTACTAATTTTGGAATTTATGATGAATTTCTTATTAGATAGAGAGAATATCAATTTTATTCTGGAAATGGGTCCCTTCAGAATAACATAAATGTGCAATTAAAAGAAAACAAAAATAATCAGAAACTAAAAAATAAAATAACTTAATTTATACATAGTCTACAATAAAAATGACTATAAAATCTGTACTAATAATTTTTTATTATCAATCAAGAATTAAAGAAGTATAAAGTAAAAAAAAAATGAATTCATGTGTATAAAAAAAATTATTCACTTCTGATGATATACAATGCCTAATATATAAATAAATATAAAATTGGTAAATAAAACAAAAAACTAAATTCTTGTTCTAAATTAGAAATAAAACAAGTACAAAAGTCAAATAAAAAAATCAATTGTATTTAAAAATTATTAGCCTCTGATTGTATTATAAAATCCGTTAACAAAATAAAATTGATTCTTATTCTAATTTAAAAATAAAAGAAGCACTAAAGTCGAACAAGTGGAGGAACTCGAAAAATAAATTGCGAGTGCCTGCTCAACTGTGTTTAGTTAATAATACACAGCATATTGATCAGTCCAATAGACAATATTGGATTGAGGGATGAGAGAGAATTAGTTGAGGTTAGTCAAAAACCTTTTTTTTTCTTTTTTTTCTTTTTGGTTCATAGAGTTAACAATACTCAGCCAAGGTTTAATAGAAATAATGATGTTGGACTTCCAGCGAGTCCAGAATAATGGTTTCCACCATGCTCTGAAACTGGTTCCTTTCAGCACCCAGCCCCTCTAAACAATTACTTGTTTTAAGAAGGATAAATATTTGTTGAAAGCCATTTCACCAAAAATCGTCTCACCAAAATCCTCTGTATACTTTTCCTGTAAGTAATACATTTTGTAAACAACATGGAAAACATCCTCTTTTTCTGCTTGTATCTTGGAACTCTGATCCTGACCATTTGTTTTGAACACTAGAATGTCTACAAACCTTGTAGAGCCCTCTGTATCTATTCTTGTTGTTGAACCTTATTCTGGGCTCCTTATGAAATGAGTCACCTAAATAGTGATGTTCTGCTGCTGATGGGGATGGGGATGGGCCTTCATGCTGTGTGCCCCCAGTATTACACACTGCTGTACTATTCAGCAGAATGATACACTTGCAATTCTTTTTGTAAATGATGCTATTTGTAGTATGTTCCCATTGTAAAATTTCTGAGAAAAGACAACATTGGTATAAAATAGCAAAACCTAGACAATAAAAAAACATACTAGATACTCATATTGTAGGAATAAAGTAACTTTTTTTGAAATTCCCAAGGTCGTAAGTAAAATTATTAGTTTAGCTCTTGACCCACTGAGTGCCTTGTAGCCATCAGTGGCTGACATTAAACTTTCGACATTAAACGTGTAGGCCATATCAACTGCATATGGCTGACAGTGTAAAATAAAAAAATTTACATTATATTAAGTGATTACTGAAAACCTAATTAATTTTTATTTATTACACGATTATATTAAAACATTTTAATGGGATTTTTTGAAATATGGTAAACATCAAAATGGTTGTCATTTGTAGGTATCACAAAATGTGATAACTTGTTTAGTCATTTTTCTAGCCATCTCTCTACCATATTGTATCATATTTTTTTTTTCATTATATAATTTACAATGTTTTCACACTTCAGAGATTTTTCCAAGTATTTTTTGCAGTTTATGCCATTGGGTTTTAGGTGTTTTTGCTATACTGCTTGATGGAATATCTTCTTTGCAGAAACTTGTAATATGTACGACTATTTCCGGAATTCAGCAATTGTAATATTTTTCTTTGTGAAATCTTTATAGAAAATGTAAATATTTAAAACTGTAGTTTTCAATAATAGTTCAAAGGCTAACTTTCTTGTAGGAAATTATTTAGTCAGATACCTTGACAGCTGCCTTTCCTTGGTATAGTTAACTTTAATTTGTGGTTTCAATTTATGTTCTGATTGACTTTCATCATTCACCATTTGTGATGAATGCTTTGTCGATAGAACTAGGATGCCCCTCTCATCTTTCCATTTTGAAATGGCTATTCCTTGTTCATTTTCTCTTGCAATGATTTCTCCCCATTTTAATTTTGGGCCAAGAAGTTCCACACCAGCTCATCTCCTAGTGTTTGGTGGACGAATCTCACTATAATAGGGCCCAGCGCTCCTTCCTGGTCTAGATCATCCGGACACAGCTTCACGCCCAGATCTGCACCAATACTGAGAACCGTTCCCACAACGGTCTCTCCCTGCTTCTCCGGGATTCCTCTAATCTCTACTGTATTTTTTAGGTTGTTTTGCTCAGCCTGATTAAGTCTACCCTCAAGGTTCGATAATTTAACTTTGAGGTTCTTGTTTTCAATGGATAATTCTTCCATTTTGTTTTTCTACTGCTCCAGGAGTGCTTCAATCTTCTGTAGCCTTTCCATGTTTTCAAAGGAAAGTTCGGACTGCTTCTGAAGAGAGTCCTTTTTATCTTTCAGCTCTTCAATGCCCTGAAGCTTTGCCTTCATTTCTTTAACCCCCTCGATTAGCCACTTTAAGAGGTGAATCATTGAGGCAGGTTCATTACCTTTAAATGTGCTGGAACCTGATTTACATTTAGCACAGGTCCATTTTTTAATGAAATCTGGGTCTGAGCTTTCAAGTTTGATACATTTAATATGGTATATATTTTGACAATGCAAACATGAAATTTTCAATTTATCTTCTCTCGAAATTGATTTATTACAGCTCTTACAAATCACCATTTTTCTGATTATAAGAATATATCTGTGGATCAGTAATAATTATAATAAACTCTTTATTTATTCCATGCTATGTCCCTTTTTGCATTGCATTACAACTAATAATAGGTGGGTTTTAGAGACTTGAAGTGAAAGAAATATAAACAAATGTATTTAAAAAAAGAAATATAATTATAATAAATCATAATGATATGATTTCTAACATTAAAAATAGGTGTTAATGTCAAAAGAAAAGTTGTAGATATGATAAAGTATAGGCTGGGAGAAAGGATCTTATTAGTTTTACGGTGGTATTGTCAAACCCATAATCATTTGTGTGGGATTGTCGGATGGTGGTTAGTAATTGATCATATGACTTATGGGAGAAAAAGAAGTTTTCTGGGTTAAAGGAGTGATGTTCAATATTGACAGTATATGAAAAGTTAGGACTAAAAGATGTGAAATGGTCTTTGAAATCATCTGGGATAACTAAAAGAAACTAATGTAATTAGAATCTAGTTAAGATAATTTTCCATTTTGATTAGGAGTTAAGAGTATGTTGGACTGTGGATTTGGTTCTGTTCCTAAGTTATTTGAAAATTGCATAATCTGCTGGTATAGTGAGTGTGGGGAAATTTATGTTTTGATTTTTCCCTTCTTTTTATAATTCAAACAATTCAGGTTGAGGTATATAGTATAAGATAGGAATGAGAAACCTCTTTTTTTTTCCACAATGGACTAGCAAAAATTTAAAAATATGCAAGCTCCATGTAAGAAACTTATGATAGTACAAACACTGAATGATGAACTCAAATTATCTGTTTATTAACTAATATTATTAATATATCTAGTTTAAGAAATATTATAGAAATAAAACTGTTTAATAGAAATACTACTTGAAAAAATAAAACAGTTGTGGAAAAAAGATTATTTAATGAGAAATTTGGCATTAAGTTAGATCTTTGCAGATACAAACAACTTAGCTACTTGCATGGAACTTTCTGAATATTCATCATTTATTCTTGATCAGTAATAACTTTTTTGGCATATTTAAAATTATTTTGCAAATATTCTATATGTGAATTGTAGTGTTTAACAAATATTCCTCTCTCTATTAAGTTTTTATTATCATTGAATTACATTCCTGTGACTCCTACATTCATGCTTGCCATTGTTGGTGCTTCATTGGTTGATTTGCCTAAAATGTTATTCAATGTAATTGATAAGTTCTCCAACATTAATTTTAGTTCATTGTACACGTGCCAATTAACACCATTCAAATATGGGAATGTATTCACCTTATGTTACAGTTGTTTTCGATCAGGTTTTAAATTCTATAAACTATAAACTTTTTTTGACAAACTAATTTTGGAAATATTGTCCTTTTTATTAGGAAAAAATATTTCTACTACAGTTGAACATCACTTCTTAATCATCTCGCCATCAGAAAATGGTTTCATTAGTTATTCCAAAATTAAAACAACAGTATAACTCATTTTCAACTTTAAACATTAAATATATGAGGGTAAATCAATTATTATCTGCAATATAGTTGTAAAATTTTATTGTAATCCAATAGGAAACTTACAAGTAAATCATTTTTTTACATTCTCCTCTTGCTTTTCAATGCACTTGGTCCATCTTTGTACAAGCTTCCTGATGCCCTCATACAAGAAGGTTTTCAGTTGAGCTGCGAGCCAGGAATGGTCTGCTTCTTTCATTGCTTCATCCTAGGTAAATCAACAGCCCTTTAATGCCTCTTTGAGTGGACCAAACAAGTGATAGTCAGAAGGGGCAAGGTGCAAACTGATGCTTACGGTTTTTTGTGACTCACAAGTCCAGTACTGGAACATTATGAAGAAAGGGGCACAACAATAAACAGTGTACATTAAAGTGAGATGCTTACTGCCAAGCTAAAGCCTGAAATTCAAAGGAAACGCTGAGGACTGCTGTCAAAAGATTTTGTGTTTTTGCCTGACTATGCCCCTCCGCATACTGCTGCCCACACTGTTGAAACGCTTCAGAAACTCAATTTTGAAGTACTGGCTCATCCTCCATATAACCCTGATCTTGCCCCTTCTAACTATCACTTGTTTAGTACACTCAAAGAGGCATTGAGGAGCCGTCGATTTACCTTGGATGAAGCAATGAACGAATCGGTGCTCAACCTTGTAAGTTTCATATATGATTACAATAAAATTTTATAACTAGATTGCGGATAATAATTGACTGACTTACCCTCATAGTTTGTTATTGTATTGAACTTTTCTTCAACTGATTCAAATGATCTTTTATCATTTAGCCTTGGATGGTTTTATAATTTGTCTCATTTATTGTCACATATTGATATTACTTTATGAAGTATACTAAATTTGAGCCTGAAATCCAAAAACCTTTAATCTTTTACTTGAGTGAAAAAAGTAGTCCCATTTTTATTTTTCATTAAAGCTTTTATTTTCATCCACAATTTAGCAATTTTTTTGTTTAATAACAAACATAACAATGGGACTAGTCTTTGTAAAAATATTACTAAAAAACAATTTTTGGTTGCTATAATTAGTTCTTAAATTTAAAAATATCTCTCACATGGTTTTATTAGCCCTTATCAGTTGCTAGCTTTTTATACGTGATCCTCTCAAGGTTAGTTGTGAGCTAGTAGGCAGTTGTGATAAATATGCAAAACAAAATTCAGTATTGTAAGGATATGAGGTATGAGGTATTATGCTCCAGTTCAACTCACTCCTCAGGAACCTGCCTGAAACCAGCCAGATTAACTGCCCCACCTACCTCAACCTCATTTCTTATAATTCTTTAGCCCCCCGCTCATACGGACTCCCTAAAATCCATAAACATGGTAACCCCCTTCGGCCCATCATTTCTAATATCAACACTCCCTCTTCTAAACTCAGTAAATTTCTTCTTCCTGCCCTTCAAATCCTCAGCCACAATAACTCTTATGATATCCGTAATTCCTTCCACCTTAAAGAACTATTACAATCCTTCAACATACCTGACAACTTTATCTTAACCTCCTTTGATGCCAAAAGTCTTTTTACTAACATCCACATTGACAAAGCCCTTCATATCGTTGAGAAGAACTGGACTATAATTCAACCTCATACCACGCTTAACCTCACCTCATTTCTTTCTGCTTTAGAACTTTGCTGTAATTCTGGTTACCTGACTTTTCATGATAAATTTTACCACCAAATTAACGGACTTGCGATGGGGGGGGGGGAACTGCCTTGCTCCAGATATCTCTAATATTGTTCTTAATGACCTTCTCAACTCTATAATACCTCCCTTCTCACAAGACATAATTTTCATTAAAAAGTACATGGACGATCTCTTACTGGTCCTCAATCCTGACAGAATCCCTGAGATCCTATCAGCCTTTAACTCCTACCACCCTCGTTTCGGTTTACTGTTGAAGGTGAAATTGACCATTCCCTCCCTTTTCTTGACCTACTAATTATCAGCAATTCCGATGGCTCCCTATCCACTAATTGGTATACCAAACCCACTTATTCTGGTAGACTCCTCAACTATTTTTCTCAACACCCTTATCACCAAATTATTAATGTTGCTAAGAACCTTATCCACCAATCCTTTTCTCTTTCTGACCCTCAATACCACCAGACCAACATACGACATATTAAACAGATCCTATTTTACAACAATTTCCCTCCGAAAATTACTAACAAACTACTCGATTTTTACATTAACCGTGTTACTCCAATCCCTCCTGTCCTCAACTCTTCTCAACCCACCCCACCACTTTTTCACTACAGGTCGCTTCCGTATATTCCCAGTTATATATATCCCATATTAATCGTTACAGTAATGTCGCATTGGGTTAAGCATAATCATTAATAGTACAAGTAAAGTCAGTGAAGTAACTGCTACTTTAACAATCACATGTATACACCTTGACAGAGAACTATCGTACACTTTCAGTTATTGCAACAAAAGTTTTAGCCACTATCATGGTATGGGTGATCATTAATAGTACAAGTAATGCAAGTGCACTAACAGTTGCATTAATTGCTACATTTTACTGTCATATGTATACACCTTGTCAGCGAACTGTTACAACATATTAACATTATGAAATGTAATTACGATAGGTAGAAAAACATTGTTCTTATATATTTGTCCAAAAACTTAAAATTTTATTAGCCACAGGCCCCAAGAACAAATCCATCACAGACACCAAAAACAAATTTGCTTAAGAACTTAAAATCAGGAAATTCCACATTGTCACCTCCTACATGACATACGACTGCAGTGACGAAGTACTGTCACGTGAGAGGTGACATACGACCGATAAGGGTTAGAATAAGGTAATAAGTCACTTATCAGACTCAAAATAGTTTTATGGTTTGTTAAAACACTAAACTTATAATTTTAAGTTAAACTTGAGAAACTTTCTCTAAACAAGCAATTCAAAACTAACTAAAAGATTAGGTGGATAGACCCCATCCAAATTATTTTGGAAACTATGACACCAGTATCTACCTTTGATGTTGGCTTAATTTCTAAAAATTACAATGAGGCTGGGACACTAGGAATAGTGAATCAAAAGTCAAAATTTAAAACATTTGAAGGGTTGCATGAAAAAGTGTGGTATGATGTTACAGGCTATGGTTTGATTTTCGCTGGTATAAGACAGTACTATGCTAAATTTTAAAAGTAGGAATGCGTCATTTTTATTTAAATCTTCTTCACCCTTAACTGATTTTTAAGTAAACAGATAAAAACGTTTTTCTTTAGTACTAATATTTTTTGAAATGCTGCGATCTGAAAAGAAAACTTGTCTTTATATCATAAATTTAATTTGATACGAAAGACTGTTAACTAAGCAATAACTTGACAAACTGTTTATTTTCACTCAATAATTTATATTTCTTATTATTTAAAGTTACTATTGAAAAAGGTGAAATAAAGATACATAAATAGGTGCCTTCATTATTAATCATTAATTTTTTTTTTCAAAAATAAAGCTGAAATGATCATCTATTAGATATTTTTTATGATAAATTATAAAATTCAAAATGTATAACCTTTTTTTCGTTTTATTAATTAAAACTGACATAATCTTTGGGTATCCTGCCAATCTTAACATAGATGAAAGCCATTTTAATATATTGTAAGGCATTTATTGATCATCAGTATAATTTAATGCTTTTAAAATAATAGAAATTTGAGTAGATTTTGTTGTTGTTGAATGTTTTGCTTTGAATATACAGTCATTGTATAAATATTGTTTAACAAATAATTTAATTTTCTTAAATTTAATAAAGTTTTATCAAATCTTATCTTTCATTTCTTTTGATTTTTTATTATATTTGTTTCAGATGGTTGGATTCATCACTTTCTATTATGGAGCAAGGAGTACAAGAGTTTGACATTTTGCGTTTACGCTTCAAGTTTTATTGTTTTTATGATTTAAATCCAAAATTAGATAGTGTTAGAATAAATCAGATATATGAACAAGCCAAGTGGCAATTATTGAATGATGAACTCGACTGTACTGAAGAAGAAGCTTTGATGTTTGCTGCTTTGCAGGTATTTTGCATTTTATTAAATTTTTAAGTTATTAATGATTTTCTGTACAGTATCAGGCTAAATAGTACTTGAATTATTGCCAATGGATAGTTCCATCAAAATCTATTATGTATTTTATACTTATACATCACATTTACTTATTATGTTATACACTGACGAATTCTAATAAATTAATAAAAAAAATACTTTGATTCAGGTATTACTTTAGAATATTCCTCATGGTTTTAGGCCAATTTTTATCTATATTGTACTAATTTGGGTATGTATAGTTTTTAGATGCACCTTGTATACTTAAGAACTTAAGTGCTACTTAATTCAGAAATCCTTCTAGACATTTTTATTTAAGTTGTTTATTTGGATTTCAGGTACAAATTAATCTGCAGTCTACCATACCACAACCTTCTCTTGATAATAACTCTGCTCAATCAGCTGGAGATGATGATATTGATGCTGCCCTCAGTGAACTGCAAGTGACCTTGGAAGGGTCTCACATTAACTCACTGAGTAATGACATAACTCAAGTGCCAGAACTTTATGATTACCTTCGTTTTCTTAAGTATGTCATTTTTATTGATAATATTTTAATAATAACAATAGGCTTATTTAATCCAAAAGTTTGATACCAATACCACCACCAGTTGTTTATTAAAACCTATCAAAACCTGTACCTACAATGTTAAACCTGCCTCATTTTCTTAATACACATTTTATTTGTAATATTTTTTCTTACATAAAATCTTGTCCATTATAAAAATTAATTAGGATCTTCTAATTTCTTTAATTTTACTTTTAATTCTAATGATTGTTAAAATTCTTTTCTTTTTTTTCCATGTTTTTTATTCTGATGATATATATGGTGGTAAGCTTTATTTATTTTTTTCAATTTTGTTTTGATAACTTTTCAGTTATTTATAAAAGTAACTTAATTTGTAAATATTTTGGTTTCATTGTTATTATTTTTTTTTCTTAGGCCAAAAAGATTCACTCTCAAAGCTTATAAAAGATTTTGGTTCACATACCGAGATTTGAGACTGAGGTTATATAAAAGTAAAGAAGATTTTAATTCTTCAAATGCTACTCCTGTTTATGATATAAATCTTAGAGGATGTGAAGTTACACCAGATGTTTGCTTAACTCAAGGAAAGTATGGCATTAAAGTTGAGGTTCCAGGCCCAGATGGAATGTCAGAAATGTATATTCGTTGTGATACTGTAAGTATTAATAGATGCTTGATATTTTTGCTGTTACATAAAATATTAATTTCTTGACTTATAAAAACATTAACCATGACTTTATATATTTTACTTACTAAAGAAAGTGTTTTATATGTGTTGTTTTAAAATTATATGGTACAGAAATGCCATTTATTAAAGTTAATAATGGACAACGGTTTAAATAAATGAAAATTTAACTGAGAATTCTTAAAAATTGTACCACAGCGATAAACTTGTACATATGTTGCTGTTTTTTTCATCCTATTGATTATATATTATATTTAACTCTTATCTTAACCATTGTAATCATTACAAAAAATCAATTACATTCTAGAAGGATTTTGAAAGTGTTAAGTAAAAATAAATTTATTATTAATAAATATTGATCATATAAATCATTTGACTAAATCTGAAACTTACTGAAGCAAATTAAAAACATGTTCCCTTTGTTAAATCTAATAACCAAGAAGTGCATATTTGTCTGGAAAACTTATTTTAACAATTCTTGTGTGAATATATCTGATTTCTCGGATTGTAACTTAAGCATAAATCGTGTAACTTTATTTTGCGAGATGTCCTGGATGCTTCTAGTCAGTATTGTATTAAAACACTCCTTGGCAGTAATGTCATCTTCTCAATACTCTAATAGAAAGCATCACACACACTCCACGTACTTGGCACACTTTGCATACAAAGTTTACCTACAGTACAAACCGTAAGATTATTTCCCCCCAGATAATTAAAGCTGAGCTTGGATTGGAGAAAGTGTCAGTATTGATGCTTCCTGATTCAGGGACTATGTCCTCCCTTTATAACTTTACCATCATGAAACCTAATAAATCACTGGACTAAATCACGTTTGTCTCCTATTTCCATTAGAAACCCATGGATACCTAGTTACTTCTATAATATTCTTCTGCTTTGATTTCTAGTTCTATGGTATTTAGGAGTGTCACTGGGGTTCTCGAGGCTAAATTAAAACAATTAATAAATTATCTTGTATGAATCATATTCGAGTTCCTCAGAGATACCTCCATCTCTCATTTTTATGAGAAGCTGAAGTGATTTTACCCCTCCTACCGCCACAAGTATTTCTTTGCATCTTTCCTTTTCTAAGTTATCCAATCCCACCTTCTAGATCTCAGATCTCATTGAATTCAAATCCTCTGTTCATTCCTGTAATACCCATTCTGTCTTCAGATTTATATGCAACGGCCCATCAAACTGCTACTTTTGACGGATCCTTCCCTTCCAGATCCTCTTCCCTATGGACTTCCATTCCCATTTCCATCCGTTACTTCAGTATCCTGCAATATAATTAAAATAAATGTACCATATCCATGTGCAAACTTTATAAAAACTGCTGTATTAACTCTTTAGATATTTATACTTATAATTTGTATCATTCTGTAACTATTACTACTATTATTATTTTTTAAAGATATTAATATTATAAGTTTACTTCTTCTTTTGTTTAAAGACCTAAAAATTAATTTTTATTATTTGTTAATTATTGGTTATTTCTTTCATTAATGTAAGCCCATCAAATATTTTTGTAACATTGTTCTAAAGGAATGTGTCCCATAATAAATAATGAATTTATTATTATTGAATAAAATTATAGAATTTATTATTATTTTTTTAAAACTTGTTTGAGACTATATTTTATTAGAATTAAAAATTACGAGTCTGCTTTCTGATTATCAATAAATATTTATGCCAAAATAAATGAATTTATTTTATTTCATTGTAAAATAATATGTATTATTAATATTAATGATATAATAATATACTCCTAATATTATTAATGTTTTTGTAGGAAGAACAGTATGCAAAATGGATGGCAGCATGCCAATTAGCATCTAAAGGTAGGTCTTTAGCTGATAGTTCATATGAAGCTGAAGTGGCTACAATAATGGCTTTTATACAGATGCAACATCCAGCACCAGCACCTGCCATTGTGGCTACTCCTTTAGACATAGTTCCAGAGGATTATATGCCTCCTAAGTTTGTTAAAAGGCTGAAAGGAAAGGTTATTATTACTCTTACTTTTTTACCAATAATTTGGTAAACTACTATTATTTTTTTAATATAAATTATGAATCTTTGTTTTAGCTTGTTAATCGGATTTCTGAAGCTCATGCTAATGTGAAAAGCCTTTCTTTGATTGATGCTAAGATGAATTATATCAAAGCATGTCAGTCATTGCCTGATTTTGGCATTACACTTTTTGTTGTTAAATTTGATGAATCCAAAAAAGAAGAATTGCTTGGAGTTGCTTTTAACCGTATCATGAGAATGGAAATCAACACTGGTGATTTGATCAAAGCTTGGAGATATAACACTATGAAGGTAATTTTAACCTTTTTCTTTGTTATTTAATCATCTTCTTTTCTTTTTTTTTAGTTTATATGATGTTCAATTTTAATTAATATACATAGATTCAAGATATACTAACAGTTATTACTTATAATTTTTCGAAAGTAGGAATTCTTTTTTCATATTAGGGAAGACCTAAGTAAAAGTTATAAAATTTATGATTAAATAGAAATCTTCTAATAGTTTAAATATTTTAGTATCAGGATTTTTTAGTTGAAAAGAATACATCCACTTACTATCACTTCTAAGCAATAGTAAGTGAATGAACTGTTACTACTTGTTACTGGGTATACAAGCTAAGGTTGGTCAGTGGTGTGATTATGAGAGAAAACAGCAATAGAGATTCAGTAGTAGACTTGATTCTGTGCTTTCAGACTTTTCACCCTGGTGAAGGCCAAAACATTCAAAGAAGTTTTAAACGTCCTGTGTGTTTTCCCTCTTGACTTTACCCCCAGGAAACTTCTTGATTATATCTTGATCAGTCAACAGTATCTTCACTGTTGTTACATATGCTTTTTAATTATATAGATGAAATAATGGTCCTATTGATTAATTTTTTGTGAATAGCATTTAGTTTACAAGTTCAAAGACTCTTTTTTTAAAATAATTTTGGTTGTTTGAATAACAAAGTTACTAAACTTACTTTATTAAATCTCTGTGAAGGGTAATAATGTTTTAGCAGCTTCATTGTCATTGAAATTAAGGAATATAACTTTCCTTTTTGTTCTTTATCCCTCCATGTTATTAATATCATTTTTTCATGATTTTAGAACTGGGATGTGACCTGGCACACAAAAGTGATGAAAATCCAATTTGAAAATGAAGAAATTGAATTTAGCTGTTTGTCAGCTGACTGTAAAGTCATTCATCAATTTATTGGCGGGTACATATTTCTTTCCATGAGATCAAAAGAAACAAACCAAACACTTAATGAAGACCTGTTTCATAAATTAACTGGTGGCAGGGCATAATTCCAAAACAGAAAGAATTTACTTTCAGTTTATTATTAAAAATTGTATTTATTATAGCTTTAAATTACAAAGAAAAAAAATCCTAAGGTGCTATTTGTTATTTTTCTTTTCTTTTTCGGCCCTTGGTGTTTTTTATTTTGAATAATGAAATTATTGCACACACTTTGTGAATTTCTAAAATTATATTTAATTAGCATTTATTGTGAACCTACCAATTTCAATCAAAATTTTTACATTAGAATCATTATACAAATAGCAAATCGTTATGTCTTTAATCGGGAAATCTTACCATGAAAACTATAATGAATAAATTTTAGTTTTTATTAGTAGTATTCCTTGACATTATCTCTCAATAGGAATAGTTTATTTTATAAACCGTAAAGATATTAACATATTTACTGCCAATCATGAGATAACTCATGGTTTGGCCTTGGACACTAACGAGTTATCTCATCATTTGTCTACTTACCATATTTGTGCAGTTATGATGGCATTACTAGTTTTTCAGGGTAAATATAAGGTTGCTAGCCTCAGGAAAAGTACCGTTAACAGTAAAAGAGTTAATAAATATAATTGACTTTTTTTTTTTTTCTTTCATGTTTTAAATAAATCTCAATTATTATGAAACTATTTTTTTCTAAAGTTATTAATTGTAGGCATATTTCCATGACATGTGGTGTATTCCATGTTATTTATTTAGTTTTTTGTACTAGTCTTCTAGGTCATTTTATACTAAGATATTGAAACTTGTTTGGATAAATAATAACTAGTGTTTTACCTTGAAACAATCAACAGGATTACTCCTTTTTAAAAGTTTAAACTTTTTATCTATCCCTTTACTTCTGAAATTAATATATGTTTTTTTTTGGTAATTTGTTATATTTATCTCTAAATTCAAATTACTATTGCAATCTAAATTTTATAATGAGACATGTGTGTGTGCTAAATTTCATTATTTATTTATGTTGGGATACTCTTTCATTTTAAATAAACATGAAAAAAAAATGTGTTGTACATTTATGTTCTAGAAATATTGTTATATTGCAATCATTTATCTTTTACATTTCCTCAAATTAAACCATATTCCATATTAATTTATATTCAATTGGTTTTCTTTATTTCTTATGTGTTAGAATTGTCTTAACATCTTCATATACTACCATTTTCAAATCATCTATAAGCAAGAATATAATATATAAGGAAGAAAATGTTGAATATATTAAGAGTATAATAATTAAATTAATATTCCCCCTAATATTGTACATTTACTCAAATTTGTATTATTTTTGTACTATAATTTAAACAAATATGTATATTATTTAGTGTTAATTTAAGTTAACACCAATGTTATTTGTTTCCATTTTTAAATTGTGAATAAGTGCCTAATTGAATATTTAATATGTGATGATTAATTTAATAATTGATAAACACTAAGTATATGATACATTTACTAAAAGTTTTATGGGTTTGTTTGTATGTTGAAACTGAAAGTATATGTAACTTTATGTATATACACTCACTAAAAAAGGTTGTACATTACCTCTTCTTTCCATAACAGCAGTAAGTCACAGTAAACACACTTTTGATCTCAACAGCACAGCAGTAGGATATAAAAACATAGAGGAGTTTCAGGATTGTACTTTGTTATCTAACTCCTTAAATTCCTACCTTGTATAGTTCAGCAGATAACAGTGGTAATGCAAAACATTTTTTGAGTGTGTATGTATGCGTGTATTTATTACACTCACATCTTAATAATCCTTCCTTCGGAACAGTATTCTTTTTCTATTCGTAGTTTCCTTGAGGGGAGTAACTTAAGAGAAATTTTACTAATTTGTAATAAAATAAAAATATATATATATAGATATTTTAAATAACAATTATATTTGTATCATGGTAAAAAAAAAAACACCATATTCAAATCACCTCCAAGTGCCTATAAAATTTTAAAATGTGAAGAGTATTTTAACTTAAAATACTTCACCAAGTACATTATACATTTATTTTAATTTTTAAGTATTTGCATATATATTATACCTGAAAAAATATGTGTATTTATTTATTTGTTTTATGTTAGAATTTATTTAGCTCCATTTTTATTTACTTCCATTTTAAAATCCCTCTGAAGTGCCTTATAATCTGTTTACTACTGTATAAAGAGTAATATACAATGTATTATATTAATATGTGAGTTAATATCCTCAAGTATTTTATACTTTTATTCAAACTTTTAATTATTTGTATGCTATTCCTATAACATGTATAGCTATCATTTATTCTCCTATACTATATTGATGGCTTACTTCATAGTGGTGCTAAGTACATTTCCACCCACTTTTCAATTAAGTTTCCTATAAGAGAGAACCTTTGTGTTTTTCATAAAGTTAGCGGAAATGTATTTGATACCACTGTGAAGAAAGCCGTTGATGTGATAATATAAATCACTCTTTATATACATCTATGAAATAATTTCTTTTACTTCCATAATAAATGAATTTATATAGTTATGTACTAAGTAAGATGTAGTTCGAAGACTTGTTATCGCTGAAAATGACATTTCAGTGGCAGTGCCATTAATGTAATTGACTGTAATTTTCCTTGTTTGCATATATTTGTAATGTATTTTTTCTTTTAAATTTAATATAGGATTTATTTGTAGTAATATCTGTAAATAACAAATGTATGAGATTTAAAAATAATATTGTTCTTAATGCTTTTATATTTTATATTTCAATATTGTTGAGCATTTAACTTTTATTTTTATAAGAATAATAATTGATGTTTTAACCAAAAAGTATTTTTATTGTCTTATATATATATCTGCAGTATAGATATTTTAGTTTTTTTTTTGTTCTTTTTTTTTTTTTAATTTTGTATGTACTTTACAAGTAATAAGCCCCCTGTTCTAAGCTTCTTTAGACTGCTTGGCTGTAATTTTTCTTAGGGTTTGATGTTATTGCATAATTAAATGGAAATAGTTTTTACTGTTTACCAAGCTTGAATGCTGATATTTCTTTTTTAATGTGTCTGATATTTTCCACAAATTCTATTTTCCATGATGTTCAGTATTTGTTGATACGTCTTCCAGTCAAAAAAAAAATAATAACCCTCCATACACATATAAATTCATTCATAGCTTCCATGAGGGGAGTGGCTTAAGAGGAATTTTCCCAAATTGTAATAATAAAAAACAATTAGTAGTTTAACTGTAAAGATTTAAATAAATGGACAATTAATTTCCCATTTTAAAAAAAAATTAATGAATTGCTACTTTCCTTAATTAACTAAGAAAAGTTAATTTTATAAAAAAATTAGAATGACATTCAAATATTATTTTCATTTCACTGTATGTGGAATATATATAATGTATAAATATAATTGAAAAATTCTCGAAATTAGTCTAAACTCTAAAAAGAAAAAAAAAGTAACAACTTTACCTTAATTTATTTGTAACTTAACTTGTTATTTTTAAAATTTTTATATTTAGTGCATGAAATATTAACAAATGGATCAAAAAATGTTATTTTTTTCATACTAGAAATCTGTGTTTCTATCTTATAGTATTGTTATCGTTTAAAAATTTATCCTTGTTTGACCATACTGAGGCTTACTTGATGTAATTTTGTTTCTTTAAGTTTTTCTTTATCCTTAATTAGTGAGAATAGTTGTAATTTAAGTTTGTAAAATATTTTAATTTAACATAATTGTTATATTTTGAAAACTAAAATTGAGTTGTTTTTTTTGGTATTTAGATAAATTCAACTATAATGTGTTTAATTTGAATCAGTAAAATCTACTTATCCCCAAAAATACTTTAGATTACCATAGAATTAGTTCTTATTTAAATTACGAATAACTAAGACATTTTTTATAAAGGGCTGGTGTTAATTTAATCACTGAGTATTAATACATAAACACTCACCATTAGATAACTCCAACCATTATAAATAAAAATAAATTTCTTCTTAATAATATCATTCATTTTTTATCCATTAAATTAAACTTTTTCAAACTAATGTAATCCCTAAACATGAAATTTAGAAAGTAGTGGTTTCACTAGTATGATATGACAATTTACTCATTTGTTAACAACTACATACAATTTATTTTATTATATTGTATTAATTTTTTGTTACAGAATTTAAGATTCAATAGATTTTTACATTTTGGGTTTGAACTATTGACTTTTTTCTTATATTTTGGGGTGTCCTAGTATACAGGTTTACCTCAACAATTTTTTAAATTTTTATTTGGATTTGGCTGGGTCATAACATTGACATGTGGTCTATTTTTTTAGGGTCTTTAAATATATTAGCTAATTAAAATTTTTAAATATTGGTACATCCTGTATTTAAACACTCATTTCATTAATTTAATATATTGGTTAGGCATTATTAATATTCTAGTCCATATGTTTTAAAAAAAACAATAAAATTACATCTTTTTTTAAATATTTGAAGATCACTGTTGACCTTTTAAAACGGAGAGTCCTTGGTTTATTTAGAAAATTTATATATTTGCATTCTATGATTTTTAGTTTTATTTGTGTGAGTGTTTGTGTATGTATGTTCTATTATTTATGTAATATATATATATATATATTTAATGTGCCTTAACATTCTAGACTAGTGTTAACCGAACAGTTGCATAATATACATTTTGTATCCCATTATATATACACCTTAGTATGAATGGATAAAAATGTAATTGATTTAGTTTTATTTTTTCCCACAATGTTGGTAACCTTGTTACTTTGTATTTTTATATGAACTTTGAGATGATTTAAAAATTTAGTTACTTCCTGATTTCATATCTTACTACAATCAGTTTATATTAAAGGGGAAATGCTCATAAACGAAACATTGTATGTTTTATAGTATAGTTTTGATTTTATGTGCTTCCCAGTAATGTTATAGACTCAAACAATTAAATGTGTTAAATTTTTATATTATTAATTGTATCATTTTTAATTTGAACATTTATTTTTTTTTAGATAATTAGACCATCTTTCACTTGGTCTTGTACTTACAGTTACACTTAATAATCATGTTAGATAATTAGTTTTCTATAACATTCATGTTTTTATAATTAAAGTAAAATTATTAATCTATAAAGCTTCACAAATTGTGTTGTATTATTCTGTAACTTTTATTCAGTTGGTTTTAAATTTATATATGTATGTATGTGTATGTGTATGTATAATGGGCTGAGGTCTGATCCACCCTTGGTAAAATCCTACCTATGTTTCTTACCTTATTCACACTATAACAGC